>NC_090928.1:1207002709-1207047709 GCF_040938575.1 Ambystoma mexicanum | reverse complement strand
CTGAAATCCAGGGAATGGGGTGGGATGTCCAAATGTCACATAGCCAGAATTGTCGGTATGGTCCTAACACAGAACTATTCCACACTGATTGGTGACACTGGCCCTCATTACGACCCTGGCGGAAATCGAAAAACGATGGCGGAAATGTAATACCGCCATCAAATACCGCTCGGTGCGATCATGACCCGTCACCGCAAAGTACGATGCCATTAGCGACACCGTAGTGAACGCCAACGCTAACTGCACCAAGTACGCGCACGCGCGCCATGCAAAACCGTAATTACCACCATGGCGCAACGGTACGCGAATTCTGACCCTAGCGGACATTTACTTAACGCCATCAAGCATGGCGGAAAGTACCATTCCGCCATGGTGAGAATTACGGCATCGTGAACCAACCGTAAATGGCCCTACTGAGTGCCTGTACACCACTCCCTGCCCACATTGCACAACTCCCCGTAGGTGCAATGAAGTCACACAATGCAACCAGTGAAATGTACAAGTCACCCATGCATGCCAACGAACAAATGAATGTAGGGGCTCTAAGTGCCTTGTGAGTGGCCATCCATATTTGGCATGTCACCATTGCCGTACCGATGCAGCACAGGCATGTGAAGGTTCAAGTACAGCAATATGAACTGAAATATGAGACAAAACAACAACAGGCCCCCATCGCTTGACACCAGTGTAAGGCAACATTCAAAACAGTATCCTGAGGGAGACTGCACCAGCCCTGTACTCTTGCCAGTAAACAAACCAACCATCAGCATAAGCATGTACCACACAAGTTGGCAGAGTGACTGAGCAGCCAGGCTCACCCCAAGAGGGGCCAATGGGAGCTGCAGGGCACAGATGGCACGAATACAGAAGCTATTCCAATGGACATGACCTCAGTCTCCCTCCAAGAAACGCACGCAAACACAGGCACCTGTGACCAGCCATATTCTGATAATCACATCAATCCACCAATCCACCTGGCTGACCGGCATCTGTTACACAAAAGCTAATCCCCCGCCCCTGAGCATGACATCATTAAAACAGTCAAAATGGCTGCCCCTATCCCTGACCTTACTGGGCATCGTAGGCAAACGCGGCCAGTACAGTACCACGCAACTATACTCAGAAGCCGGAACCCAATGCAGATCTTCTCACAATACATCGCTCCACAAATAGGAATATGCTACATTACTTGCAAAGAATAACGCTACACGGTTAATATCTGAATAAAATATTAATGCACATCAAATTCACCAAGCCCATACAGCTATTAGGTCATAAACTCCAAAATATTTTTCATTACTGTGGGCTGCATCCGCAATAAATGACCAGCTTCTTCTTGTGTGACGCCCTGTTCCTTCATGGTACACAGGGGCTACATCCACGTTCAAAAAGGCAACATGGAAGCGCCTAGAACCGCAGGGCCGTCCCATTAGGTAGGCACTAGTCCAGCTGAAAGGTTGATATGTTGCTCCTAGCCACTAGTACAGCGTAAGGGCATGTGGCCCATTGGCGATCGTCCCATAAGATCGTAATGGTGCTCCACTGATTAACTCGAAGCAGCAGGTGTCGGGAGTAAAAGCCATCTGCAGGAGTGGCATACAGATGGCAGCGGCAAAAGGGGAGAAGATACCTGTCACCCAAATGAAATGAAAAAGAATAGTATGGGCATCAGAACTTCATTTGTATTACTCACTTCAATGATCACACTAAATCTACAGGCATATGCATGCTAGCCCACTCAAAAGGATTAATTCCAGCCAAAAATCACTTGCGAATCATAACCATATAAATCGAGGTGAAAACACTATTACAAACGAGTGTTTGTGTGCATGCGTCTGTTAAAACAGAATCCATTAGATGGGATTAGTAACGTGCATAGACACAAGTGTTTGAAGGCGCGTCGAGACAGGGAGGGTTCAACAAGGGCAGATAGACGATGGTCCCACTATGGCAGCTCTGCATCACATAGCGCAGGGGAAGGGGATAGATTCCAAAAAGCCATGTACATGGCAAACTCTCAATTAAATCATCTGTCCATGCATCCATACATCATTCCCTCATCCCGGTATAAAAACGCCTGATTATTTACTCACATAACATTTGAAATTTCCATTGAGTCTGTGCGTAATGCAGTCTGCAAAATCCACTGTGCTCCAGGCCGGAATTCTAGTGATGTGAAGTAACATGTATTTGGGAACGTCCTGCCTTATCGTCCACTACGCTATTGCGCATCCCATACTATTCATATCAATCATTGCATTCTCGCCATGGCCCCGGTCCCAAGGACATTAAACAATAGAACGTTATATTTGCAGTCAGACCTGTGGGCGTCTCCTCGCCGCTAGCTGAAAACCGAAAGCGCTGTCCTTCGAATTCCTCATTTGCAACATCACGTCGAAAAGGCATCCGTGACCGCTCGAAATCACAAATTCATCCATGTAGTGCGGCAGTGTGTGAAAATGGCAACTGGCTTCACTCACAAATGGGACGCCCCGCCCGTCGGTGAACCTCGGTACAGTGCTGCATGAGGGTCCACCGTTAATCGAGTACTACATTCCACTGACCCTTCACAAGTTTGTTCGCGACTGCAAAGATTGTATGTGAAACAATGGGACCATAGCAGAATGAACATATAAACCAATATTACACTGCCATCGGGGTTAAATACATGATTGTAATAGCAAGATGCCATGCTGCACACTGCAGCGTTGTGTGCGGGACGTGCTCGCCCAAAGGGGATTGCAGCTGGCACAGGTGGAATGAATCACCACAGGTGGAGGCTATACAGCCTGAAAACACATAAATTGCACACCCAACCCCCTCCCACAACCACACCCACTCCAAAATGCTACCGGCAGGACTAGCGATGTTGGCCCTGGGGGACCTGATAGCACTGCAAGTACTCCAACTTCAAGAAGAAGACGAACACCAACTACTACAACAACCGGCCGCACAGAGGAGACGCAGGAGGAGGAGGAGGGCAAGGCAGGGCCAGCAAGGCCCACCAGCACAGCCACTACCACCACGCAGGCAGCCCGCAATCCCACGCCTCCGAGCTCATCCGTTCAACCTCACTGCTGAGCAGATCCACACCCTCTACCGTTTGGACCGGGACACAATAATCGCCATTGTGGACATGACACACGCTGACCTTGTCAGCATGATAGATAGCCCAACCGCCATCCCACCCCTACTGAAGGTGGTGTCTGTACTCCACTTCCTGGCCACAGGCACCTACCAGCACACAGTTGGACAGTTGCATGGCATTTCACAGCCACTGTTGTCACGGACACTATTGCAAGTGCTTGATGCCCTCCTGAAGCACGCAGACGACTACATCTCTTTACCACGCTCGGAGCATGAGATTACAAACACAAAAGTGGGATTCCATGCACTTGCCGGCATACCGGGTTGCATTGGTGCCATCGACTGCACCCATGTGGAATTGGTTGTCCCACATGCCATGGAGGTCCAGTACCGCAACCGGAAACAATATCATTCTCTTAATGTACAAATGGTGTGTGACTCCAACAGGATCTTTACACATTGTTGTGCCCGATTTCCTGGATCAACCCATGATTCTATGGTCTTGAGGAACTCTACAATACCACGCTACATGGAGCGACACGCAGGGAACAGATCCTGGCTACTCGGTGAGTCTCATTTCATGCATGATAATGTGGGGTATGTGATGCGGCAATGACCTGGCAGGAAGGGGGGGGATGCGTACGTAGCAATGTCATTCCACAAACATCCTTTATTGTCCACATACAGGTGATGCCGGGTATCCACTGAAGAGATGGCTCCTTACACCACTCCGGAACCCACAGAACCAGCATGAGGAGGACTACAACCATGCCCACTCACGTACCCGTGTAGTCATAGAACAGGCATTCGGCCTACTGAAGGCTCATTTCCGCTGCCTCAGCAGGTCTGGCGGGGCACTCCTGTACCGCCATGAGAAGGTTGCAAAGATGGTCATGGCATGTGTCATGCTACACAACATGTGCGTACGTAGAAATGTGCCCATACCCCCTGACGCAGAACTGCAAGCACCTAAAGATGGTCATGATGAGGGTGGGGATGTGGCAGCACCTCAAGGAGTCCGCGAGGCACAGGAGGCCCGTGAAATTCGTCAGAATATCATTGATTCATGCTTCTAGCACTCACGCCTGGTGGCTGATACATGGACACGGGACTTGTGGCACTGTGTGTGTCTGGAACATGCACAATGTGGACTGTACGCCTATAAAGGCCTCGTACACAAAGATCAATGTCCACACATCTCATTGGATGATTATGAAATGTTCATTGCATATGTGAAATTATATTACACACCCCATCGACCCGCCACCCAAGAAAGCCCAACACTCCCCCTCCACCCTCCTACCTCCCCCCCGAACACCAGTGTCCAAAGATGCTCATTGTCAGTGGGCAGACGCTATTGCAAGCCCCCTCTCTGGGTATCAGGGGCACCCCTGCCTGTGGAGCGCAGGTTCCTCCCAGATCTACGTTGGGGGCTGCCCTGGACGGAACTTGCAACGGATGATGTCTCTGCCTGCTCACGTCCATGCATGTCCCTAAGGGTTTGTGAGAGCTCAGTGAGCACACGGCGCACAGCGGCAAGTTCACCACATACGTCTTTGGACGTCGCATGCAGTTCCCCCCTCAGGCTCTCGGTGCTTCTCTCCATTTGTACCCTTAGTGTCTCTGTACTTCGCTCCATTTGTGCCCTAAGTGTCTCAGTAGATGTTTCTATGGCTGCCTTAGAACCCCCACATTCATCAGCATGCTCCTTGAGGAGCGTGGCCAGTTGCTGCTGTTGCACGATCACCTGGTCGAGGGACTGTTGCCTCTGCTGGGCCATGCCCATTTGCTGTGGTGTCACAGAGGGGCTGATCACCTCATGTTGCCTTGCCACAGGGCTTGTGGGGGATGGCCAGTCGTCGTCTTGTGGGTGCCCCTGCGTGGTATCCTCATGGTGTACGGGATGAAACAAACAGGGGGATTGAGACAGGTCATGGATGGGTCCTACATCGACAGCACCGTTTTCTGTGTCGGAGCATGCTGCCATTAATGCAGTGTCACCTATGGTGCTGCTGCCACCAGAAGCAGTGCCTTCTGTGGCATCCATTGGGGGGACCTGTGGTGCTGCTGTTGTGGGCATGCTGGCTGCTGGGGTGCCTGTTGAAGTCCCCTCCTGTGTGCTGCCACTTGATTTGTGCTGCTGCTGTGTCTTGGTCCGTGCAGCTGAGGTGGAGGGTCTTTGGCCGTTGGTCTTGGCCCTCTTTTCAGGTGTGCTGGTAGGGGTGTCCTGAAGCTCGTCGTTTGAATCGGACCCTGTGGTGGAGTAAAGGAGGGCGAGCGTTATTTATGGGTCTGTGGAAATTGGAATGGCAATGTATCACATGCATTGGGGTGGTACCTGAGGGTGATTTGGGTCAGGGCCTTGGAGGTGGTTTCATTTTTGTGTGGATTGAGGATGCAGTTGTTTTGCAGCCTGCAGTTAGGGTGTGCATGCTGCACGTGTAGAGGGTGTTTTTAGGATTTTTAATCATTTATGTATTTTATGTGACTTTTAGAGTGCGCTATCAGGCCAATGTATGTGGACGTTCTCCTGGACATGTGTTTCTGTTGCACTATGTGGACACATGGTACTTCACATGATTGGACATTGTGGATTTAGCATTGTTTTATTTGGCCCACCTACCTGATTCTTCGGTTGTCTGCACTCCTTTCTCCATCCCTCCGACTCCCTCTATACTCTCCATTCCAATGGTGGAGGCACAGATTTCTTCCCAGGGGGTCAACTTGATGGGTGATTCCGATCCTCCCCCGGTTGCTGTGGCAATGTTACGGTTGGCTGATAGTATGCTCCGTACGCGTATCCGCAAGTCGTCCCATCGCTTTCTGCATTGCTGTGGGTTGCTGTGGGTTGCGGGGTGCGGTCCCCACCGCACTTACCCGCTGTGCCACCAGGGCCCATATGGCCTTCTTGTTCGCAAGTGCCGTCCTGGTCATTTGCGTCGAGAAGACGACGGCAGCATTCTCCTGGAGGGTCTCTGTGAGCACGGTGAGTTCCTCCTGCCGCTTGCGGTCGCACGCTTTTTTAGCAACTTTTCCCATTTTGTTTGTTTTAACTAGGGTGGCTAACGGGTTGGGATGTGTCTCAGGGTCGGATTTTTGATGGTTGTGTTGGGATTCTGATTTTATAGGTGTACGGCGTGCTGTTTCCCGTTCCGGCCCCATGTTTTTACTTCCGTTTCCGTATATTTACGGTCACCGTATTTTGCGATTAGCGCTCATTACGGTGACCGCTATGATGGGTGGCGGAATTGCACCTAGGGCGCCGTACGACGGCGGTGAGGGGCGTTTTGGGGACATTTCCGCCATCGCGGACTTTGCACTTCCGCCATGGCGTAATGCTCGTGCCCGATGGGTCAGAATTAGCCGCACTTTACTCCATCGTGCAATGGCGGAAACGCTATTTACGCTGTGGCGGTCAGGTCAGTTACTTTCCGCCAGGGTAGTAATGAGGGCCACTGTGTGGAATTTTATAAGGAACAACGTTTCGCCATATCACAAACAAACCCACAAATGTTCACTTTTATAAATGTAGATAAATGTAATGCTTGTACATAGTTTAATTAGTTTATTTACGTTAAAACATATCCTGCAGGATGTTGGAATCCAGATTGCTGGGCGATGTTCCGGGCTGCTTCTGGAACCTAAGAATGTTTTGTTTGGAAAAGGAGCAGTTAGAGATGCAGAAGGCTGGGGTTGCAAATTGTGTACTGAAGCATTGAAGGACCTCATGACAATAAAGACGGCTCCTTACCTCAAAGCGGCTGTTCTTGTCATTTAATGGCGGGGGCTACTGCTGCAGTGCACGGCCGCGGCCATGGGAGAAGGGAAGGGGAACTGTAACTCATGGAGACATGGAGCAGGAGGCTGGCAATGGCTATATGAAGATTGATTTTGGCAATTGAATGAGAGACGCGTTTATGAAGGTGATACTGCCAGACCGATCAGCGAATCGCCGGTGGAGGCTCTGTCCCAATTACGCTGGGGTATAGACTACATGTGGGTCTGTGAGCAACAACATAGGGGACTGCATCTGGGATGCTGATGGCATCAACATTGAGGACTCCATTGGAGGTGTGCGACTTCACTGGAATTGTCGACAGTGACTGATATATCTATTGTGATAGAGTTCTGTTGTGGATTTATTCCATTGGCTAACTTGCCCTACTGTGAATAGATCATTGGGGAATGAACATTTGGCTTTTATGGTTCCAAGAAGGGCTGAATTACTATCGGGAGCCCTACGTCCTGAAGAAGGTCTTTGTGACCGAAACACGTGTCGACGACCTACAGTGTACCTCTGGAATAATTGGAACACTAGAGTTTTTTCCTTGTTTTGACACCTGGAATTATAGGCTGGGTCATAAATATAGGAAAACAAGAGCAATAAGTATAGTTTATATTGCCGTGATATGCCAATAGGTTTTATCGTTGAAAGTATGGGGTAATGAATGAATGTGTGAGTTACGAATGTTGAATTTATAATATGCATTTGGTGGTTTTATGATTTTATATCATACATACATCATTGAAGTGAAAAATTTATATTAATGAAATAATAAACAATCTGTGTGAAAGTTAATAATTTGTTGCGTCTTCCCATTCCACTGGTCCATTTCCTTTTGACTATTATGTATTTCACCTGAAGGACCAGGGATCACAATTGCAGGTGTACCCCTTTCATTATTTCTATATGAAGATTGAGCCTTAGATAAAGGACGCAGCCATGCCACAGTGGAGACCGAGACGTGGAATAGGAGTCTGGATGTTGGTCAGAGATAGGTGATTTAGACTTGGATCAGGAAGCTTGTCATGTCCCAGCAGAGATTGATAAGAAGAACAGTTTCCCAAAAACAAGCTACCTGTTGGTGTCACACACTTGGACTCAAGGTCTAGACGAGGATTCGGCACATTTCGAACACGGTCTTGTGTTGGAACAAATATCACAAGATATACACAGAAGCTAGTATTTTGACCAATAATATATATGGTTTTATTTAACTACGTTACACATTGAGCCTAATGGGTCCAATTATTAAAAGAACACAAGGAACGGCAGAGATAAATCACAATCCTGTTGGACAGAAAGAAAAATTCATTTAAAGATGATTGTGTGAGTCAACTTACTTCATTCTAATCATATATCGAACCTCTTTTATTTTCAAAGGTGATGTTAGTAATTGTATAAGTGACTTCACAACAAAGACATTTACATAATGAAACTATTGCAAAGGCCCCAGTTGGTACAGTGTGTGGGCATGAGCCCATCTATGAACAGCGGAGATTGAGACATTGATCAGGAGGGTGGCCGTGGCTTGATGGAGATTGGGACATTGCTCGGGAAGCTAGGCGGGGCTTAGTGGCGATTGAGACATGGATCTGGATATCATCAAACTGTAGATGGTTCATCGGATGATGCCTTCCGCTGCCTTCTAACAACAGAGTGACATGCCCCATGGAAGGTAAAGGTGGCAGCACACTGGGATAGCAGAGCACCACATTTAGAAGAGAGACAGCGCGGGACAGTTCGATATCCACTTGTCTTGTACTGCGTTATACAGGAACACAAGAATTCTATGGCAAAGAAGATTGACCGCAGCTTCTGCACTCACTCATTCCATGGTCCAGAGGTGCCCACATCATATGTAGCCCTGTTACAAGGCAAGATGTGGAACTAAAAAGGTGAGCTGGGCCACATATGATTGCAAGCATCACTGTGGTATGCTACTTGTCACTAATATTTGTGCATCATAGTGAGTGGATCTAACTTCTGATTGGAAGAAAGTGATTTGCCGATGCCCGCAGGGTGCATGTGAGTGGGAACAGAGTGTTCTGTAAACAATAAATAAACATATGGAATCCTTTTCTAAGCAAAATAGGGCTCATTTAAGCACAATCATTCCCCTGAAGATGAGAACTTGTTGCACATCTAGACATTAGGGGGATTGTTGTGTTTGCACATTAGGAGAATGACTTCAAATTAGGCAACATCAACCTTCTGGACTGCGTAGACATCTGGATTCATTAAGCATCATCTATGTCCCTGAGATGAACCAGTAAAGGAGATACTGTCCCCGACAATGATTCATCGATAGCGTTAATGTGGCCTGGCCCACCATTACTCACCACTAATGAGAGGGGTTGTGCCTAAGTCGCGAGTCATTTCTTGAGAGATGTTGACGCATTCCTCTAGCTGCGCGTGAGCTATCACGGTTGGAATGGCTACAAGAGACCATTGTTTCTAATGAGCTGGAAATCTTGCTTGAGACGTCTTGTTGATCAATGGCATCTAAACACTTAGTGAGAGTGCCGCGCGGGGAGGAGAACGCGTCAACATCCCTAACAAACGATGGAGACATAATCTCCATATGAAACATTAGGGGACATCTCCATCGTTAATCAAGTGCAACGAATGCCCGCCCCCCAAACAACAGGCATCCATTCCCGCACACACGCCAATGAGTACTGATGATGCTTCCGTGAGGGGACATCCTTGGTTCTTCATTCGCCCTGGTTTTAGTCCTGTCTGCAATGATCTTTTTTACATCCATTTCGGGCAGAAAGGACAACTTTTCTCCTGATCAAGTGTATTTTTTTTAGCTATGTCCTAAGCAAAATACAAACCAAATCAATATGTTTCAAACGCAGAGTCTCATCTACTACAATGCCATTTTCTTTCGGGTGGATGCTGAATGTTGGCAGTGCCTACCTTCTGGTGTGGCATGATAGGGTGAATTAAAGTGGATGGCACATAGCTTAGCTCACAGGGAAGGTTCATGTTACTGCATGATGTATTTGTATGATTCCAGAATGGACACCATGCTGGCTGAGATCTGGGAGCTGGAAAACCCTTAGCGAGGGAATGGTTCGCTTCCAGCGTTTGGTGGGTGTGAAGGGCATGATTGGTAAGCACAACAGGGACAACATGGCACCTGCACTGTCCTATTGCGAGTATTGTCTGCATAGAGGATAGCACTCTGGGGAACAGGTGAAACAGCTGCACAGCACTGGTGGTGGCCTTGAGGGACTCACAGAGTGGGACTGCACGGGTCTTGCCCCTTCACATCAAAAGAAGAGGCATATCTTGAAATCACTTTCAACGGTCGGCTTATTTCAAGATGGCCGCCACTGTTTATTTATCATGTAGTCAGCGTGTGAATTGGAGAAGAGACGTTTATAGGAAGAAGCCACGGTCTAAGAGATTAAGCTGCACAGAGCATGCGCCGCCGAGAAACAGTGGCGTCTATAATACACTTCCTGATTCAGCATTATTTGAAGTAATGGCATTGCGTCCTGCCATTGCCTACTAATGTGGGTATAAACTTCCGCTCAGCTCACTTCCCGCTGCTCACATTCATGCCCCGACTAACACTGTGCTAATAACTCAGGTTCCCACCAGATCCTGTATTAAGAAGATTTCTTTGACGAGAAACTTTAAAGGTACCTGTTCTTGTTTATGGACAGGTCGGGGGCCTATTCGGCACAAGCTGCCAGTAACCCAGATCTGAAATCAAGATGGACATTTTAGGGAGAAGTCACACTTTGCATAACACTGCAAGTACTCTCCCCTGTGAGTACATGTTTCTCATGTCCTTGCTATGGATCATTTGGACCAAGTATCCAACTAGCTATTTGCCCCAACTTGACATGCAAAGCACATTCAGCGGGTGAACATATTCTAAAGAGGGGCTTTGGGCAAGTTCTACGCTGATTCTTCAACACCTGTGTGCCCAAGTCCTTACGGCGGCAGATCGAGGAAAGGCAAAGGTGGCACCCCCATCCGACTCAAGGGCACAGGGTAAGGCAGAGTGGCAGGGACAGGGTCGGATAGGCTCAGGGGCAACTTAGAAAAGAAAAGATACAGTAACTAACTCAATGAGACAGCTCCCAGCAGAGGTGGTGGTGGGATAATCCAGAATGAGTTCACGGGGGTGTGGGACATATAGATAGGACCAATAGTACCAGACAAGCAAGCAGTAATCTGGAGCCATTTTAGAGCCTGTGGGCCTCATTACGAGTTGGGCGGTATCCCAGCTGTAACAGTGTTAGCGCCCACCGGTCCGGCGGTATTAGCGCTGGATCACGTGTTGGGTATTAACTGTAAATCCCCATTCCCCATTGGTTCCATTGGATCCAATGGGGCATTTTAGGCATTAATACCCCGCGCTAAAACAGCCATCGGTAATACTGTCGAAAACAGGGCGCTAAATGGGATACTGGAAACAACAGCCCATTTAGCGACCAACTCATGATAGGGCCAGCCCTTAAATTCGGCGGTGGTACTGTTACCGCCACATTTAAGGGCTACCGCCCAACTCGTGATGAGGCCCTGTGTGTCATGAGTACACAGGGACCTGGGTCATTTGAATGGGTCTGCCATCCTCGTGCGAAGTCCATTCATTTAGCATTTTTGCCTGAATATATTTTCTCTATTTTGCCTGGAATCTATTTTCTAAATTTATGTTCACATTCATCTGTATTCGGGGGGAGATTTACTATATTATCCATTATCATTATTGATCACTGCAATAATGGGTTTCATGTCCTGACCCAGTCCGCATTGTTATGTGGATGCGGTTGGGTTGGGACAGAAGCAAATGATGTCAGGGGAAGAATATGGGACTTCTGGGAAAGGAGAGAGGGGAAGGCATGCGGATAAAATACATATGATATCAAGCAGCACGGGCCGCATCCTGCGTGTTATTGTCTAGGACACAGCACTGGTGATGAGTGGGTTCCATGTCTGTGCCACTTCCAGTACTCCTTGGCACTGCCATGACCATGCCCCCTGGCTCCGCTGGTGCCTGTTTGGTCCTGTGCTGTGCGTGTTGTGAAAAGTTGTCGCTGGCTGCGGCCCTGCACATAAGTTGTGTTAAAGTTCTACTTCATTTCCCCCCTGGAGTGGATGTTTGATCAAAAGCTCTCACATCTCGCCAACTGAGCTCATTGCTGTGGCAACAGTTCTGGGTCGCCTTAACTGGCCCTCACTGAGTGACTGCTAGGGACTTCCCTGGTCTTGTAATGAACCTTCTAGCACCAGTCCATCTGACGAAGACTTGGCCTCCTCTACCTCGACTCTCGCGACTCCATCTTGTGTGGGCAGTGTGAACATGGAGGTGATTTTCCTGTGGCCACCTTTGCCTTTTGGTAGCACGGACTCTGGAAATCTCCAACTTCAATGTTTCACTGACGCAACATGTTCTCAAGACGATAACCGTAAGGGAGTGTGGTTAATGCCGTCAGTAGACCCGGCCGTTCTCTGTGCGCGGCCTGAAGACGCCGTAGCTACATTTACAGATCTCAAAGGGAGCTTCCATGATGACTTCACACCTCACAAAAAGGTGGATGATCAACGCCAGGCCAGGCACAGCATGACTGCAGTCAAGGGGAAACAATGGAAACTTGTCATTGTGAATTTCATTGATGCCCGATGAGACACTGACACCCGCCTAACCCCCTTTGGTATTGCTATCTGTCTATTCGTCTTATGTACTGTATGAAGCTCTGTATACAAATGAAAAAATAAATAAATTGGCACTCCAAAGAAGAGGCACTGAAATCACAGCTGATTACAGGCAGCAAATCCTCTTCCTTTAGAAAATAGCTACTGCAAAAGCCTTGCACACTGGATGAAACTCTACCCACAGCAGAGCCGGCCGGGGCAACTGACGTGCAAGCTGAAGCCATGCACAAGCACCATGTCAAGTGAGTGCCAAGGCAAAATCAAATCAGACCGTGGCATGTCTTTCCACATGAAGACACGCTCCCTGCCATTGGGCACGCCCTTCTGAGCGTTCTATGATGGAGCAACCCTCTGCATCTGCCCGAACAGATACACGCATGAACGACATAGATACCCCCCACAGTGCACGCATCGCGCGTCAGACCAATAACATGCACATAACCCATGCCACAAACTCCATGACCATAACCCAGTCTCAAACAAATAGTGACTCTGATTCATCTTCATGGAGCGACACATCCGCATTCAGCTGCGAGACAGCTCCTGGACATAGCGCCCTCTAGCTGCCGAAAAAATGAACGGACACCCGCTAGAATTCCTCAAAGATACTGAGCTTACGTGCAATGTTAATTTCTAAAAGGAATACTCTCCCATGAAAAGGCCACTTAACCCCTTAAGTGCTAAGGGCGTGTATGTTCGTATTGAATTCCCACAAGCAATCCTTGGAGGCTCCGCCCACTCGTCTGCTATTGACATTTGTTCATATGACTCTCAGTCACTGCTTCCATGTCTAGAAATGGGCTCAGCGCATTGTTCGCACAAGAAACATACTGTACTGCCAAGATTGACACACATGTCATTCGAACACAAGTGTCAGTGGGAGCATTCTTAGTTTTAAAACATAAATGGAAATGTGGTTTGTACACATTCTCTACCATTTCATGGTACACAAACAATCCAATAATGTGGAATCAATTGAGACACTGTTACCGTCACTCCATGGACTAGGCAAATTGATGAACCATCAGGTACAGCTATGAACTGATACTATGGCCAGTTGCACAACATTACCGGGGTATCCGAGTCAAAATCCAGAAGAAAGTGTAAAAAGAACTATGCACATTGCTAGATCAGAATATTATTCAACCTGTAATGAACTGGCATCTTGGGTTTCAGCCATTGTTCCTGTTCCAAAAAAGGATCCAACAACTAAATTCGCATTTGTGTAGACATGAGAATACCTAGCCAGGCTTTACACAAGGAAAGACATCAAGTTCCAAGGACATACTATTTTATGCATCTTCTCAATGGTGCAGTGACCTTTCCATGCATCATCCCATTCATGACATCATTCATTCCCAGTCACGTGTGTCTCAATGACTCAATCTATAACACATTCTCATGATCCTGAATGGCCAATTATAGTGCATTTATATTTAGAAGCCGGATGTCATATGAAAATTAAATCCAATTCAATCTGTGTACTATGTGTGTTGTTCGGCTGAGTCAGTCATGAGTCCATCACTCATTTTTTCCTGATTGAGTACTCATATCAACAGTGGCAATCCTTCACATCCAGTGATGGCATGCTATCCAACCTTTACGCACACAAGTGGTAGTGGGGTGCACGCCTTGTGCATGGGACCCTACAGAGGCACTGCAGAGTTCTATTTATACAGAACGATGACATGCCCTGGCACTGGCCATTTCACTGCATTTTACTGCAGAGTTTTTAATGGGTGGCGGCAGCCTCCAATACCCCTCATTTCCCAAGCCACCATTTTGCCCTCTACTTACCTCACGTATACTGCTTTTACCTAAAATTAAATGCCCCACTGTAAAGTGCCTGGAAATGCCAGGTGATGTAGGAAAATAACTTTGAGGAAGGTGGAATGTGACAAAGAATGACTGTGACAAAGGAGAAGGACTGTGAAGAAGGAGGTGGAATAAAGAAGGAGGACTATGATTAAGGAACACTGTGATGAAGGAGAAGGGAGGTTTGTGATGTAGGAGAAAGACTGTAATGAACGGGAAGGACTGTGAAGAAGAAAGACTGTGATGGGGGAGATTGGCTGTGGAGAAGGAATATGATGGAGAAGTACTGTGAAGAAGGAGGAGGACTGAAGAAGGTGAAGACTATATTGAAGGAGAAGGAATGTGATGAAGGTGAAGGACTATGATAAGGTAACACTGCTGAAGAAGAAGGCAGGTTTGTGACGAAAGAGAAAGACTATGCTGAAGGAGAACAACTGTGAAGAGGGACTGTAATGAAGAATACGGATAGTGGTAAAGGAACATGGCTGTGGAGAAGGAATGTGATTGAGAAGTACATTGAATCAGTCGAAAGATTGTGAAGAAGGAATACTGTAATGAATGGCTGTCAGAAAGGAGAAAGACTGTGATGATGACTAGTGATGGAGAAGCATTGGGACATAGGAATGTGATGAAGGAGGACTGCTTCTCAACACCTTTTCTATACCAAAGCTTAGTTTTAGCAGAACCTCAGTGCAAGGAACAGATGGAAAGACACATGTATTTTTCATAAATAAAGAAGGTGAGGGCACACAATCAAGACATCTTTATTATCCCAGAGGCTCATTTACACCTGCAATTAAGCAATGTGACATTCCAAAGTCTCTTTAGAAATAACACTGGCTGGCCTTACACAGTGCAACATTTGATGCTAATGCATGATAGACATATGATATGATATGATAGTTCATTTATATAGCGCCTATACACAATGTGTTTCAAAGCGCTTCTAGGCCAAAGTGATACCAGGGCGGCGTGTTTTGGATATGAAGGAGCAGCTAGTACAAATCCAACAAAACCCACAAGTGTGTTCCTCCTCACTTCCCATTTCTCTCCTATCTATACTGCAATGCAATTGTGTGTGTACTAGAATGGGTGGAGGAGTGACTTGAACAAGGGATGGGTAAAGAACTGTCGGGGTGATTCTCCCGGGGCAGGCAGAGCCGTCCGCGGACCTCCGGGCTGAAGAGGCCCCAACTCCTCCCGTGTCCCCAAAAGGAGTATGAGACACACACAAGAAGCAAGGCGGTACTGCAGTTTATTATAATAACGGCAGGGATGAGTCTCGATTCGTATGCATCCGACAGGACTCTCACTCGTAGTGGGGCTCGCAGGCCCTTTTTACGGCAGCATGACGTGCTACTCGCGTCACCTGGGAAAGTTAGCACAAAACCTATCACCACTCTGGAATGGTTCCCCGAGTGGTAGGGTTAGTATAGGTAACATATCGAAAGAAATATTAGTGGATGAGGATGGGTCAGGTGGTACACTTGGGTTGTCCCTTGCAGTTGTTACTTTAGAATTGTTACAGAGGGACCCTTGGTGATTGGCTAAGAGTAATGGCGTCAGTAATAAGCCCCCCTGTATTATGATTGGTTCTCCTGCGAGCCCCCAAGCATGGGACCATTGTCGTTCCCTGCCCGCGGTGTACCTGTCATTAGCAACAATGTGCAACTATGTGTTTGTGCAGACAATGGACAGGTCCGCTCATGGGCTTGTGGACAGGTCTTTCCCATCGATGTAGGTGTCCATCCAGCCACTTTGTTGTTGCAACCTGTGTCCCAGACATGTGACCCAGGCGGCTTCCTGTCTCGTGAGCTTGGCACCTTGTCAGTTCGACTTGGTCACGTGTGGAGGGACCGTAGCTGGAGCAGAATTATGAGCATTAGATTTGTATTTCGACTCTGAGGGCTTGGCACTAACAGGTGTAACCTTGGCGCTGGGCTCGCGGCATGCGAGTTGCAACATCGTGGCCTTGGCTGTGAGCCCTCGCTGCTGGGGCTCGTCTTGCATGGTCAGCACTTGTACTCTTGTTCTGAGAGGATTTTCATTGCGAGGCTCCTGCCTGGGGACTCTTGCTTGCGGCCTACTCAGGCCTAGTTCATGGGTGGCGGTACATAATCCATAGCATGGAGATCGCAGGGCGACAGAGTGTCACATGCAGCATTAGATATACATGGTGGTGTCGTCATAGGGATGGGTGGTGGAGGAAGCGTCAGCAAGCATGTTGCTTGCACGAGCACAAGCTCTTTGGCGTCTTGCGTTTCTGCGGTGCTGTAAAAAGGCCTATATAAAAAAAAATAACAACGGTGCACGTCAGTGGGTGTGTCAGTCACCTACGTCATAGCACTGAGTATGTTCTTCGTGTAGTTTGGTGTGTGAGTGACCAGTGTGCATGGTGGCACGTGTGTTCTCGTCTGTTGGCTATGTCGTTATGGCATCTCTAACGATGTGGATACTTGTGACTGTTGTTCTTAGTCGAGCTCATCCAGGTCGCAGGCGTCGGCTTGAGCTTGGCGTGCTGGTGGGCATGCTCCTCTTATGTGTAAGTTTCTGAACCAGGGTATTTTCTCATCTGGTAAATAGACAAACTCGTCTCGTGGGGGGTGTCAGGGCCGTGATCCTCTAGGCCATGGTCTGGATGAGATTCGGGGGAGGGTCTTGTCCCATTCTCCCACTTCAGAACTATGCCTAGCCACTTGGAATTCCTCTGGGTAGTATTCCACTCCATAGTTCTTTGGCTTATGTGCGATGTCGTATCCTAGAACACAGTTAATCAGCCTGGGAAGCTGCGGCAGATGCAGGAACATTAGGAAAGGGAAGTGAGGAGAGTTCAGTCGCGCTCAGCAGAGAAGTAAAGAGCTCCTATGAATTCTCATCTCTGTGTGTGTTATTCTCTGCAGTAACACAAACTGTCCTGAAATACAACAGGGGACAGGACAACTGGCGACAAAGGTCGGATTACGGTCAAGAAAAATCAACCAGACAAAGGACCCTCGAAGCACATGAAGGGCAGATGAAATAAGAAGGCAAATGCACACATCGACTTATACGCTTCCACTGCATGCAACTTTCCCTCTTGCAACCGCACAGCACTGGCTCCACACGTGCATCTCTAATACAGTGCGCTGTGGAGCACAGCCCTCAGAATGTCAGATACTGAAAATGCAGGAGATGAAATGTCCAGTGCTGCAGCATTCAGGTGACCCATTTCCTTCGGCCTGGCAGATCAGCAAGCCTTGGGTCCACATTTGGAATGCTGGCTGAGGCCTTTCAAAAATGACTTCTCAGCATACAATGAACATGCATCTGATACATTTGCCAGAAGATTACTTACCAACCTGGGGGAAGATGAGGCTGAAGACCTTATACCCACGTTCCCCCCAGACCAGATTGATTCCTATGAGGGTCATAAAGGAGCGCTACGTGCCTACTTTGACGCACAACGTAAGATAGACCACGAGCCACACTTTCAATACTGCCAGCCAGCTGACGGGCTTATCCATGGACGGTTCGCCACCCGACCTCGCCAGCTAGTGGCCCGCTGTGACGTTCACACGTTCACTAATGAGGAGGCCATCGGACGGTGCATCCTCCTTCAATAAAACAGCTGCCCAGGGAGCCCCTCCCACTTGCTACCATACTAGTAATGGCAAGAACGGAGGCACGTGCCGAGGCTCAAGCCACTCAAATAGCGACAGGCAGCAAACTCAAAGGGGAACAGGTAGATCAAGGGCTGCATGAAAGGAGGAGCAGATGGCTGAGAGGCACAGTGCCAAGAAGATACCCATCCAGAGGAAGGTGCTATTGATGCAGTCTACTGGCATGCCGTCTTTATATCAAAAATGTTATAGTCAAACACACATCCATCGAGAATTTGATAATGAAAACCTATTTACTGAATGCATTTCTGGGTGGGATAAATGGTCCCATTTTTTGGGGAAATGTTTGGGGTGGGTTTTTAAGGGTGGTAAACAGGGGTTTGGAGGGGACAAAAAAATGCATTCAGTATTCAGGTTTTCGATATATGTGTGTTTTACTACAAAATGTTCGATATAAAGACATGTAACCCAGTCTACCATTTCCACACAACGAAGGTGTAAAGTGTCCGGCTCTGGGCCAGAACTGCGGTAAGTGGGAAAGAGAAAATCTAATAGCCAGTATATGAGAGATGGCAAGTATTTACACACCGATCAGGCAAGGTACTCACTCCTATGGACCTACATCAGCAAGAAGAGATACAAATGCAAGAGGAAACCTTGTCAATCATGTTCGAATAGCGACAGGTGGCCTCTTTCTCCTACATCATCCCGACATGATGAGAGCAATGACTATGCGTACATGATGCCTGACCTCGTGCACACTCCTGCTACTGATGTGGAGTTACTAGTGGGTGACCACCTCCCCAAGTTTGTCATTGAAACAAAAGCAATGCTGAATATCAAAAGTGTGTCAGAATACAACAAGATGTTTCCTCCAGGGCAGTTGACAGCATCTTCAGTGAGAGTGTTTCAGTGTACAGAAAACGGACCCGTGATCAATCATGGAAAGGTTCACAGGATGCTCCAGAACAAGGATAAGAACACAATAGCAGAAATCCATGTCCTTCAAGGTGTAGTGCAAGGAAGTAACCTGTTAGGGCGTTTGACTGCCATAACAATGCACATTGCGGCCATGACGTACATCATGCAGTGTATACATCTGAAAACACCCCCAATTTCCTGCTCCATTCAAGGTCAAGGACAACTCAAAGGAGAGCCGGTGATACTTCATATTGATGAGTCAATCATGCCTGTGGCAAAGCATCCTCGGCAGATACCTAGACATCTTCAAGCACGCGTGGAGAAAAAACTACCATGCTTGCTGGCAAGCAACATCATTGAAGTGGCGTCTGGTCCTACCCTATGGGTGTCACACCTGGTGGCCGTTCCGAAGAAAGGCGCTACGAAGGGGATATGACTGTGTGTGGGTTCTTGTCCATCCACAGACAGTCCATCATGTGCATTTCCCTTAACTTCTTCAATTGCTGTCTCATGATACCTCTTGAAATGAGACAAATTACGAGCGATCACACGATTCAGTCACCATGGATAACTTCACGTAAGAGACTGTCATTGGGGTTGGGTCAAATCAGCATTCTGCTTTTCTCTCTTGTCGCTGGAACACCAACACCTGATATCTGCACGGACGATTCCATAGCATGTCTCTGCTGATCGGCCTAGTCCTTCATGCTCTGATCCACCAAAACCAGTTCTCGATCAGGTTCACTATCCTTGTTGGGCAGATATGGAAGTCGGGTTCTAACTTTCCTCAGATCAGCAGGACACAGAGGAGTTATCTTTCTAATGTGTTGCATGAATCGGGCAAACTCCATGCTGTTGAACGGGGCTTGAGCACTCGTGGGATTCCCCATGCTGAAAACATATTGTGTAGCTCTGGTATTACTGTGCTGGCAGCAGTAGAAATGCCATCTGTACCATGGCGAATCGGGTCATATCAGGTTTCTGACATTGTGTCAAATAACCTGCAGCTGACACACCTAGTGGTGCGCTTCTGAAAAACCATATTCTCCTGAACACAAAGGGCCTGATTCACGGAAGCGTTTTATAATGGCACAATCCCATAAGACAGCACTCTGTCAATCAGGCCCACTCTCTGTAGTTTCCCAGAAACTGAGCAGGTCATCGAAAAATTCCCCCTTTCCCCTCCCATATGGAGGCCATGAGGCTGACAGAGGCACTGGGAGCCCCTGGGCTCAAACATTGGAACCCCCCTGTGGCTGCTTGGCTGATTGCCAACTTCACCAATAGCTCATCAGCTGCCAAACTCTAGTGTACACTAATAAAGATGACGCCTATGATCAGGCAAAGAACAGAGTACATGGTCAGCTGATCTTAAGAAACCTTCACATGTCCTCTGCCTTCAGCACTGACCAAAAGGGCAAAGTTGGAATTCAAGTAAAGGCATTCATTTTCAGATACACATGATGGCTATTAACCTCTTAACTACTAAAATGCCTGTAGCACATCACAGATCTATGACTTGTCACAACATGGCCTCTGTGTGGAATCACTACTTTGGATCAACACGCACGCCCCCCCCCCAGTGGCTTCGATATCTTGAGATACCCTTGGGGCTTGTGGCATGTGCGTCAGCTTGGGACCCTCCTATCATGAATAGGCATGGGAGTGTGCTGCTGGACTTGCTGTTCCTTGACTCCACTTGGCCAAAGAGTATTTGTCATACATTAGGAAATCCAGCAAGACAATGTTGTGCAGGGCAAAGCATGTCAGTAAACTACAACCAGCAATTCAGTTGATAGGCCTTGGCCAAAGTCAATGGTTCAGAGTCTTTGTATAGGATAGCTCAGTTCTGGTAGAAAACGTTTAAGTCTTTGCCACGGATCTTAGAAGAATTTGGTCAGGCGAAATGTTAGATGAATGTTTAGGGAAGGACAAGCCTTCGAAGTCGGGGGAAAGTTTCACAAACATTCACTATGGCGGAAAAGATTTCCGGACCGCGTTTGCAAAGTACCTTTAAAGTGAAGAAGAGCTGTAGCTGAGGCAGTTGTTCCTGGCAGTTTGAGCAGATCTCGCTGTTCCTGAGCTTCAGTCAGAAGTTAACCTTGAAGGGCTTCTCTGTCGCTGGATCTTCAGGCAATTTGAAGCGGCAGTCCTTTTCCTTCAGCTCGTCTTCGTTTTTTTCGTTCCAGTGGTCGACTCTTCTTTCCAAGTCCCAGAGACCTGCTTTTAAACAGTTTTCCCCCATTCATTCCAGCCTGGTTGTCAATCACACAGCTGGGTGGCTGTCCTTGTCAGACAGCCAGCCGGCCAATCACGACGGAATGCATTCAGGTCGGGCACCTCCCACATCCAGACATTCAGGCGCCAGAGGAGGCTTCAGCACTGAAGCCCGCCAATGGCCAACGAACAAAGGGCCCAAAACTGGTTTGGCGCGCAGAGTCAAACACAAGAAGGACCTTTCCTAAAAGAAATGGCGAAAAAAGTTGACCGGAGTCTGTTTTTACAGATAGGTCTTGAGCGCCATATTGAAAAACCTGGCTGACCCGATTTTTAGATACCGCTGTTCGCGGTCGGGAAAAATCATGGTAGTTTGATCTAAACCACTGCCACCAGCCATTTAAAGTAGGAAAAGGTAACTAACATTTGACTATTACATGAGTGTTTTGACTCAGGGGATGCCAGGCAACCCCTCCAGCACTCTATAGGAAGATAGTGTGGGCTGGGTCTGTAAATTTAAAGAAACTAGTAAAGTCCATTTAACTTTACTTGCTCTGGGAGACAGTAGTCAGCCTCACAGAAGTTATTTAAACCTTGGGAAGTCTGAAAGACATCTCTGTGCCACTGCACTGAAGGTGATGTGTGACACACAGAAAAAGATGATGCCTATGGAGTTGTTTTAAAACTCCACAACCAAAAACACAAAAGTAAAACACACATCAAAATACATGGAAGAGTGGGAAAAAAGGCTCACACTCTTCCCAGGTGGAAAATCAAACCCTAGAAGTCCAGCAAAGTTGCTGGGGGTCTCCAAAGGTAAGGGAAATTAGCACATTCTTGAGAATTCTTCCTAACACATTCCACTCCTTCACATAACTCAGAAAATTCAGGTCACCACAGAGCTGGTCCTCTCGTGCCTTGACTATTGTAACAATCTCCAGCCAAGCCGTCCCCGTAATATCAAACAACGACTGCAAGTGATATGGAATAAAGCAGTAAGACTCATCTTGGGGTCAAACCCAGAAATCACATCACCCCCGCACTTACGTCTCTTGATTGGCTCCCTGTGAAAGCACACACAAGCTTCACAGCACTCTGCCTCATGCACTGGGCCTACATGAACAGAATCCCCTTCTACCCGAGGCAGAAAGTGAAAACATTCTGCCCTACTTGGCATCTGAGATCCCTTGCTGTGAAATCTCTTGCTTCTACTGCTTCTACTGCTTCCAGAAAATAAGATATGTAGTTGCTGATGCTTAAGAGGAGCTGGTGCTTTCCTTTGGAACAACCTGCCCCTGGTCATCAAAGAAGCTGAGAACCATCGAGATTTATGTAAAAGACTCAAAACTTTTCTTTTCAGAAAATCCTATGGTCTCAACATTTGGTCTATACAGGCTCACTGCCTGCCTATCTGCTATAGGCAGGCAGGCAGCCTGCTATAAATTGATTACTTTGAAATATATACGCCCCTCCCACCAGTTAAATAATGTTCCAGACACTACTGGTCCCTGCTCTGTGGGTGTCAACCCAGAGGTACTTACCATCCTCATGAAGTCCTATCTTGCCCTAGTGCTTAAACTGCTTTCCTGAGATGTCTCAGAATACCTACTACCCTCCTAGATCCCTAGTCAAGGTAGAAAAGAGTTTTCAGCCTCCTGCAATTTCCAGCATTCCCATAAGTATTATGGAACACGCTTTGAAGAAATTGTCGAAGCTAGCCTTCTGGAACTTGTCTGACAGCCTGACCAGATGGATAGAGAGCCCAGCCATACAAGATGCCTTGTCTGCTCTCCCAGATCAGGTGACACAGCCTCCTGAAGCACCCAGCTAGGATGCCAAGCTCCATGTCACTTGTAGCCAGGTTGTCTCTGTCATGCCATGGTGCCCCATTAGTGCTTGTGTCACTGTTGATTTTGATTGGACAGCTAGCAATCTCTTTACTGGGCTGACCAAAAGAGAAGAGGAGTGCTCACAGTCTGTCGTTGCAGCTCGCAGTTCATCCGAGGGCGTGTGAGTTTCCTCTGTGCTCAGCAATGAATCTGTTAATACAGATACTCTTGCGACACATCAGAGCTTTGGGTGTTGAGACCCCCACCATCCCATCACGTGCAAGTGTTGGAGGGACTCTGGTGCACCCTTGGACAAATGTTTAGCTGAGATGATGACTTTCAATAGATCACAGCGAGGAAGCTGCTCTGTTGTTAGTGAAACTTGGACCCAGAATCAGGTTGTCTATTTTGAGGGGGCACAAATAAATCTCGGACACAATGGTGGCATGTTTTTGGACAGAAACCGTTATTATATGAAAAAGGCGTGAAAAATGCCTCTGTCCCTAAAACTAAGAGGGGTTTCTCTGCCTCTAAGAAAATTAAGGAAATATTCAGAATGTCCAAAACTATAATGTCCATCACTGTCGTTTCTCAAAAAGCCTACCTCTGTCCCTCACTCGACTAACTTATACCAACTATACAAGGATGATTGATCTCTTCCAAGGTAAGGAGTCCTTTGTAGATCCAACCAACAGAAAGATACCCAGTCTCTCGTGTAATCAAAAGTGATAAAAATAAAGACATTTTTTGGGTGCAGGTCCCAGACTCACAGTATTCAGGATCGCTTGGTTTACTACCCTTCCAAGCAATTGTCCTCTCATAGACTATTGCTCTTTTGGGTGCAAGTCCCTGACTCGCAATGTTTATAAATGCTTGGTTCTCTCTCCTGCCAAGCAGTTATCCTTTCATGAACTTCTCATTTGGGTCCCGGGTCCCAGATTTGCAATAATGAAACCGGCTTGGTATACTCTCCTGCCAAGCATTCATCCTCTCATGGACTATCCCTCTTTGGGTGTGAGTCAAAGACTCTTAATATTCTGATTGGCTTTGTTTCTGTTTATCATACGGGTGCAGGTCCCAGACTTGCAATATTCAAATTGGCTTTTGTTTCTATTTCTCATGTTGGTGCGTGGCCCAGTGTCGCCTTTCGTTCTCAGGGTCGCAGACCCTATGGTACCAGCTAAAGACTTCATCTCCTTGCTCCCCAGGACCTCCAGCAACTCTCGGGTAACCCTTGCAACAGTTTGCTTCTTCCTGGCAGGTACCAGCATTGCCCGAGCAACTGGAGCATCTCTTAAGGCTCTCGTATCTGTCGGGTCTGCTGCTGCTCGGTGGATGTCTGCTTTTCCCCAGCATGTGCCCTCTCTCGTGGACGCTTTGCCGCTGATCTGGTTGTCCGGAGGTTCTTCTCGGTATCAGCCAGAGCAGTCCTTGCTTCCTGGACCACCTTTGGGTTCTCTTCCTCCACTCGCAGCTTCCTTCCTGCTGGCTCCCGTCTGCTTGCCTGCTGTATGGCTCACTAGCTTCCTCTTCGGAGGACAGGTTCTCTCGTCGCCTCTCAGCTTTGTGGAGTTTAAACTGCTGCATTGGAAAACTGAATTGCGTTGAGCCAATCACATTTGTTGAGAAGTTAGAGCACTCACTCTGCTTCTCCAGAGTGATCCTTGGCCTCCTGGCTAACTTGGCAATGGCAGACATTGGCCTTATCAAAAGAAGATGAAGGTGGATTTAGCATTGAGGGACAGGTTAAGATGTACTAACACGGGGGGATGCCACATTCTCTGAACATGGTTGCCCCTAATCCGATAAGGGGGTCCTTCCCATGGGAACCTCCCTCGGTGCAACACCCCAATGGGGACTATTGTACTGTGGACGCACCACCCTGGCCCCATGGGAACAGTCTCCCCCTAGGGGAAAAGGGACAACATCCTCTCATTCGTCCAACTATGAACATATGACCATGTGGTGAACTACAGGCGAGGGAGATAGACCCTCTTTTTACACACACCATTCTTAGGTGAGCAGGTTGAATTCCCCCACAGAGTGTGGCTGTTTCAGTTAATCTAAGACTTCAAAGCACTATAGTGAGGGGGTTTTGACTTAGAGGCGATCAGTTATAATTCCACAGATAGCTTTGCCTCATTCCATCCTTAGTGAAGCATATGCACCCAATAGCTGAATCTGTAGTTCCTCTTGTAGTGAGCAGAATTACTAGTGCAACAATACATCATCAGTAGGGTAAACCAAACCAGTTTCATGACAGTCTAAATCTAAACAACGTTCCCAATTAGTGGCTGTGCAACCCAACAACTGGTGAATTCTGATTCACAATGATAGAAATACCCAAAGTCATAGGATCAAATAGCCACGTTTCTATGAGCACATCCCTGGCAACAACCACATGTCCCTGTGGTAACTCTTCTCTCACCTCCTGCATGAAGCCCAAAACGTCTGTATTATCATAGGGCCCTGTTTTTACATTCTGTGTTCATAATGAACATTGAGATCAAGCAAGGTTTTTCCCTCCTGCTCCATTGGACACCTTAGCATACCTGTGTTGTTATTTCCACTTTTCCGTGAAGCAGGTCACACCGGACTGACTCCAGGGACTTGGAGCCAGCAGCGAGATCCCCACATGAAAACACTCACATGACTAACTGGACAACTAAGGGCATCACACAACTTGTATTGCTACATTTTGTGTGGCTAAATGCAGACATGTTCCTGGAAGAAGTTAAACGCCAACCCCTGGGATCAATTACTTTTTACATGGTGGAGCATTGGTCATTATTGGAATTAACCTGACAAATTGCTCCACCAATTAGGAGCAGCCATGTCCCACCAGACAGAATCGAGAAAGAGCTATCAGTCTGTCTATCCTTCTGTGTATGAGTCAGACCAGGTCTCTCACTTTGGGTCAAGTTAACCTGCAGAATCCCCCGTGTGTGTTAGAAGAAGAGGTTTGAGTAAAAGTGTTTACATTGGAGCCATATTTCAAATGAGTCTTCATCATGACTTCCAGAGAAACCAGGTCATCTAGTCAGAGCATCCATTCCTGTGGCCAAGTTACAAACAGCTGGGTTGGGAGTTGGGTTATTTTCAAGTGCAATGTATTACAATGCACTTTAGCAGGAAGGTCTCCAAATAATGTCTGGTCACCACAGACGTCAGGATGCAACCCAGCAAGTCCTGGGGTTTATTTTGGCACCCTAACGTTCTAACTGGACATATTAGAGATGAACACTCCATAAACGACTAGGGATTCCATCTTAATAACCTTTGAAATTGTGAATCGACGTGGACAGCCACTTTAGGTTGTTGGCTTCAGCCCCAGGTCAGGAACAGCACCCGGAATGTGCTTAAAGTCCTCTTGCCACTCATAATTTGGATATTTTTTTCATTTCCCAACCCCTATTTCCTGCCCCACTTACCTTATTGTTTCAGCAGCAGCACCAGCCTCTGTTGCAGCAGCTTCTCACCTCCCTTTTCCGGCCGCCATGGTAATAGAAGAGGGGCGTCATATAGAGTCCCCCCTCCTACTACCCTGTCGGCCATTTTGGATAAGTATTTTCATTCATTGAACGGAACTCAAGCGGCGTCCCGTTCAATAAATGAAAATACTTCTTTTTCAGCACCCGGGTTGCCAAAGTGGTAATCCGGGTACTAATGGTGTTAACACCCCGTTCTAAGGGTTGGAACAGGGGTAAAGGCTCGGAGCCCTTGTTAATCGCACTGGCTTCACTCAGGCCCTTAACTTGGGATGCAGGGCCATTACCCCCCATTCCAGCCCTTGGAACGGGGTGTTAACGCCACATTAAACACCCAAAAGGAGAACAATTTCAAATAGACCATAGCAGCCCGGCTGCACAGTTATGTTTATAAAGGTCCTAGGCATAGTATGGATGTTATGTCCCCGAGTCCTTGTCCCCGGTATATTTTCCTCTATTACCCCTTCATCACCAGGTCTACCTCGTGTATTCAACCAATGTAACCTGTAAAGGAGCTCCTCCCAAGGACTGCCTCCGCCTTCTGTAACTGAATGATCTATATGTCTTTTAATCATTGGAAATAAATAAGTTTTTGCCAAGGTCCTGCATTTGACATCATAGAGTTCTAACTTACACAAGTTGGAGCCTGATGCCCTGGAGTAGGCTACAACTCTTTATGACAGGGGTGGAACCAGCCCCAAAAGATAAAGACACTTTTAAAAAGCAGGTGTTGAGTGGAGCCTTGAGTGCTCACCCAATATCCAATGCCCCTCCAAGTGCCTGCATGTGCACTATCAGTTGTGCCTCTGCTTTGTGCACTCTGGCCTCTGTAACCCTCAGGCATTGTCTGTCTCTCCACTCCAAACTGTCCTGAAATACATGAGGAAAAAAGCTGAAGCCTAGCGGGCAGTGTGGATATGTTACTTGTGCTGGGATTTAAAGAGGGCACTTTTTCGAGGTGACGTGTGGTGGCCACGAGCCCTGGCCTCGCCAGCGAAGCTGCTTCAGTTTCTCAGCAGAAAAATGATGTGTGGGCTGCAAGTTACAGATAGATCTCAAGCAGTAGGTGCATTAACCCATTGCTCTGTCAACCTCACCCCTTCCTCTGAGAACAAGCGGTTGGATTTCTATGAAGCCTTCCTTTGGCCCATCAGGTCTATCAGTTCAGAGGATATTTAGTTTCACAAAGAGACGCTGATCATTTGAGGTGCGAGCCATCTTAAAGCTGAGCAGAGCAGCTGTTTCTTTAGCTCCGTCCTTGGGGTATATTGATTTGGGCAGGGCATGCTTCTTTTCTCTGCCACTCTGCATTTGCAGCTGCTGCCTGTTAATGATTGTTTAATCTATGACTCTTGGCTCTCACGTGTCATGGATTTGGCAGATTCTTGCTGTAGCGCCCTTTATCATCAGAAACTCAGGCTGAGTGCCGAGCGAGAGCGATGACATCTGCCTTCAACTTCCTCAATGTGGGAGGGCTTAAGGCCTCTCAAACCAGTGGCTGGCACTGCCACTGCCATTGCTTTATGTGCTCGCGGAACTATGTCCCAGGTAAGGGCATCTACTTTGGAACAGTGGGTGGTAAAGTCTTGGGTAAGTTTGGAGGTGAATTTTAATAGATCGGCCAAATGGAGGCCAGGCTGACCAAGCCCCTATGGAGATGCAGGTAAGTGAGCAGGCTGAGTTACACCTCCACAAGCCATTGAGGTGAATTCGTTAAATTGTCATGCAGTGCCATGACATAGATACTTGATATGACCCTACATATCCTTGTCACTTAAGAGGTCAATAAGATCCTACTGACAAAGGAAAATAGCATTGCCTACTGATTTTGGCTCATCATATTCTGGATACATTACCAATAAGCAGATCCTAAGTTAGAAAATGAGAGAATGTTGCAGTAGTTCACTGTTGTGGTTCACACAGAACCCCAGCAAGATCAATGACAACAGATGTCATTATTCAAAGATGGCCGCCCTATTTGCAAATGTTTGTAGTGATGCAGAGCGCAGAAGGTTGCTGAAGGGATCCGCAATAGATTTAAGCGGGTACGAAAAGGATGGAATGAGTGTCCTATTTTGGAAAAGGTTGCATAACGTTTTACTCTACCTGGCACAGCATCATTATTGACAGCAACAATTAAAATAATACTTCCATAAGTAGGACTGCCCATTTCTAGCTCAAAGCAGTACACTCTGAGAGGTGTGTAATATTGATAGCGATTGCAACACTGTTGCAGTTTAAAATCAACTTTAATACATACTCACCCCATTCACAAATAACTGCCCTTTCATTTTTTCATGCAACTGGCTAGAATTAACCATGTTGCCAAGAGACCGTTGGTGCCTGTGGAAAATGAAAAAGTGATGCACTCAAGCTATCCTAATTGTTGCAACGAACACACTTTCAGTACCGAATGAAGATTCAGCTCTACTTTCCAGTCAACCTGAGTCGCTGAGGAAGTTTTTCAGGGTACATGCAACGATTTTGTGACCCTACTGATACAAACCTTTGGATGCTGTGATTGGCCGGTACCACTCCTATCTCTTTAAATGACGGTCCATGTCATTTTGTAATGGGTTGTTTATAACGCGGTTAATACGCAGAGGTTTACTAAGCGCGGACCCAGGGATCGAACCTGTGTTGCTCAACGTCGTCTTGTTGCTGAGACGAGCGCCTTGCCCCTGAGCTATTCCCCCCCCCGCGCTCATTCAGTCCCCCCCGCGCTCATTCAGTCCAATCACAGAGATGAGAATGGGGAAAGGCTAAATTCCCTACTGCAAGGAGGAAAGGCAGTGCACACAGAGTACCCCATGTCAATGTTACACTCTCAGGTACTCATGTGTGCCCAGTCCAGCGTAGCAGCATATTTAAGTAAGTGATGCAGCACTCATTTAACTCCCAGCAGAAGCAGGACTCTTCCCACAGACCCTGTACTGCATCACGGACATCCCAGGCACAAGGAGCTGTGCAGTGAGCTGTGTGGTGCCCAGTTGGGGCCAGATTACGGAAACCAGGATTTAATAGGGTCGGGTGGGAACGTGTAATATGGACAATAATAGTTGTGTTTCTGTACTGCAGGTTTAGCGCATATTTGCAATTTCAGGCGCAGGGGGAGGTGCGACCTGCACACCAGCTTGTGAAGTCCATGCTCTTCCCTGAAACATTGATTACACATGGAAATCTCTTATCAATAGCAGGCCAAATTTTAAATCAACAAAGGAAATGAAAACAGATGAAGTTTATGCGGTGCACCAATTGTCTTCGAAATGCATATTTTTTTCTGGCATACATTGTGCGTGTGTTTCATGGGGTTCTTTGGAGAGAATCCCGGCCCACAGTGTCCCACGGGAAATCTGCAATGGAGAACCAAGCTCTTGCTAAATTATTTCTGACAAGAAAAGTGGATTTTTTTTGCCCATGTCACGCTCTTGTAGAACACGGGCAGGGTTTATGTTTGAAGATAGTGTCAGTTTCGACTGTTGGGGTATCAATCAATATTCATTGCATTGTTTTGGTGCCTCATAGGTTATACTGCAACAAAATCGGGGGTCTAGCAAAGGGTGCATGACGCTGTAAAGAAATGAAAAATAAGGCATTCTCTTCTCCAACCTTTGACCTTCTCCATGAAGGTTTGGCAAACTACTGCTCTAGCCATACCCACATATGCATGCCACATTTGATTTTTTTTAATGTCTAAGTGTAGAGAAATATTCAAAAACGTTTTTTTATGCATGGCGTGCTCCATAGACCCACGAAAAACAAATGTTTCTGATATATCTCAAAATTATCTGCTTTGATTTTCAAGAATGTTGATGTAGACCTACACTTTACCTTGAATTGGAGCATGCCACAAAAATGTCAAGAATCACATGCACTAAACCGGAGAAATTCATTATTTCAGTTTGTGCATGGTAGGTCCAGAGGTTCACCAATATTTACCAACAGAACAAAACACAAAAGTGCAAAGGAATTGATGAAAACTATAAAACAGCAGCCACATGTCCTCTGGCAACACCACTCAGGAAGTAATCTCCTCATCCCAGCAACACCAGTGACAAAATCAGCCACTGATGGTCTAGGCATACAGGTGATGAGAGCGTGTGTCATCCCTTCTGGTTTTTTACTTGCTCTCTGTCGGTAACATCACTTGGATCAATGACATCACTTCCTGCAGCCATCTTGGATCAGTGACATCAGTTCCTGTGGCCATCTTGAGTCAGCCCAATCTTCAGCTTAAGGCCATAAGAGACTCTTCTGGGAACACTAAACAGGAATAAATTGCCTCATCCCAGCAACACAAGGGACAAAATCAAAGAAACCAACTCCTGATAGAGTAGGCGATAAGGTGTTGAGAGCATGTAATGTCTTATCTGAACTTCCTAGGGCCGTGCAACCAGGGCTGGTCCAGTTCAGACCAGAACAGTGAAGGGTGAAGACAAGCCATTGACCAGCCTCGTTACCTATGACTCTTTGCTTTTTCCTTTGTCCCTGCTGCACATGTGAGGCCTCTAGCTTGCTAATGACTGTGCTGTCTCTCAACACTCCAGTACTCAGCTACAATGCATTTGCTCCTGCTGCGCCTGCTGCCCTTCCTTCTGAACCTTTTCCTACGCTTTCTCCTATCATGCTACAACTGCCTTCTTTCTTATCCGTATCAAAAATCTCACATCTCGAAACTCCCATTACTCCTGCTCTCTTTCACCTACTTCCAACAAACAAAGCCAACAAACTAACCATACCTCCCCTAACATCTATCCACCTCACTTCACTTCCTCTGAGACACAATTAACCTACTATTCCTTACGTCATCAACTGAACATTGCATTCTGGAATACTCAGCCTCTTGGCGATGATGGACTCAGCCAAAAGATTTTTGTCAGAATAATATTACATGAACTTACTACCTAGATGGAAAAAAATCAAAAATACTTAGCCCTTTCCAAACTTGTTTTAGGAAATCCTATAATACCTTAACTAGCATCTGTACATTGCAATTCCCAATAGCGGAGTATGGAAAAAAGGTGATCACCATACAACAGCTGTACACACACACACACACACCCCCCCATATCAATACGCTTACATTTGGAAGGCATACACATAAATTACCATCACACAAATCAGGGCCTAAAACAAGGTTGTGTGCTGGGCCAGTACTGTATCATTTTTATACCGCCGACATTGAAAGTGAACTACAACAAGCCCATAATTTTCCACCAAAAATAAACGGCACTGACAAAACATGCTTATCTTACAGACTTGTAGTTTGCCAGTCCGGAAACAAGGGTGCTGGTGAGCTTAACAGCACCCTTGTTTCCAGATCGGCAACATTGTAAGCAAGAACAGTTTAGAAAAAATCCTTTTGTCTGATGCCTTGATGAAATAGAATTGGAAAGGACAAGAAGAGGGTTTACATATGTGTATTTCTCCGTAAAAATCAGGCCACTTCCCTCTTACTATGAAGCAGTGGTTAGGGAAAACATTTTTAAAAAATGGCTTGTCCTAAAAAATTATATAGAGTGTCGTGGAGGACAAAACATCGAAGGCTTCCTTGAAGTTTACCATTTGAGTACTGTCCCTACTGTTCTATATTCGCTTGATGCACTCCCCAGTACACATGTACAGTGGCTAGACAAAATTCAGGACAAACTGCTCCGCTCAATTATTAAGCTGCCAAAATCAGTACCAATCCAGTCATTAAGACTGGAGTATGGGCTGTGCTCACTAAAATCAGTGTGGTACGTACAACGCACGTTGCTATACGCTAAACTATTGAGCACAGACTGCAACTCCAATAGCCTAATAAAACCACTGGGTGATGGCATAGATAACGACTGAAGAAATCTCTTTATGGACGATCGGAAAATAACTGCAAAACCCATCTTGCAGCATTGGACTATGAGGCAGACATTTTTGTAACCGTGCCAAATTTTGAAGCTATAATAAAAACAAAAACTAAACTGTGGGACAGGGCCCTGAATATCGAAACACTCCATAAAATGAAACAATTTAGGTAATATTCTTATCAGAGCTTCCCTTATTATCGACCCTGTAGCTATCTTGCTGAAATATGCTCTATTGAGTTTAAACGATTTATTCTGTACTTAAGACTAAACCTCCTTCCCAGTAATGAATATGTGGGAACGCGGCAGGCAAAACAACCCTCCATCGATTACGACAACCGCTGCAGATTATGCTACCGTGAAACTGAAACATCTGGACACATCCTAACTGCCTGCCCTAATTGGCTGAATTTATACTAACGGCTACTCAAGCTTTTTAAATAATATGGATACCATCTATTATGACCAGTGCCCAGTCCATAGTTGTGTCTGCCGCTGCTTTTGGAATATGGAAAGAAAGGAAAAAGAAAATGTCAATGAGGCAAATATGATTGTAGCAATAGAAACATCTATTAAATAAATTTGAAGATCATTGATAGAATTTTACACATGTCGTTTTATGAACAGTTTTATAAATGCAAGTTTACTAAATGTACATGTTTATATATGTGAGTTACTGTTCTTTGATCAATTTTCTAGAAGTGCTTAATGTGTTGTAAATGAAACTAAAAGGCACAATAAAAAAAAAAAGAATGCTCAGTCTGTATGCATCAAAATGTCCTTTGACACTGACTACTTTCACACCAGCTCTCCTCCACTAGACCTCCTCGCTATCACCGAAACCTGGATTCCTCCATCTGACAGTGACACTCTGGCGGCCCTACATGACTCCAAACTATCTTTCATTCACTCTCCTCGACTGACTGGCAGACGGGCTGGCATTGGACACATACTCTCTTTCTGCCTCAACACCTCACAAATCTCCAATGCCAAGTCCTCTCATACGTCTTTTGAATTCACCATCTCTTTTATTGCTCCACCTCACTTGATTCACATCATCACAATCTATGGTCCTCCTGGTCCCACTAGACCATTCTTTGATGAAATTGGGAAACTTCTTGATTCTCTTTCCACTAAACATAGCATCATTCTCTTAGGTGACTTTAACCTCCCCCCTCCAACGACTTCTCAATAATCTGAACTTTAATATTTTTGTTGTGACCACGCTCTCCACTCTATTCATTTGATTCGGGAGGATAGCTCAGGGGCAACGTGCTCACCTTGGAAGCAAGACGACGTGGAACAACACAGGTTTGACCCCCAGGTCCGCGCTTAGAAACCTCTGGGTATTTAGCACGTCATAAATAACCAATTATAATTATTAAACAAAAAATCATAACCTACCAGCCCATAACAGGGGTAACTCTTTAGACATCTTATTCTTCTCCTCCTCTCTCTCAGCCACTAATACTACTGTTTTCCCATCGTCTGACCTCTCCTCACCAGTTGCCTCACCTGTTACTAAAAGGAAATTGAAACCTTAAGCCATCTCCCCCTTTCTCTCAGACCTACAGTTCTCACTCTCCTCCTTCACACCTGATGCCTCTTGCACTAACACTGCCTTCTCCAGCTTCCAATCCCTACCGAATGACTCATTCTCCTCTCACTTCCCACTCTCAACTTTCACCCCTAAGGCTCAGTGTCCTCATCCAGGGGTCATCCCATTCACATGCTCTCTGCACACAGACATGCATCGGCTACTGTGCAAATGGAGGTATACCAAGGTGCATGAGGACCTGAAACATGACCTCTCTCCCTTGAACTATCTCAAGTCCTCTCTTGATTGAGCAAAAATGGATTTCTACCTCACCCTTATTGACTGTCACTCCAGCCATCCTTGTTGGTTATAGGGCACCTTACACTCACTCCTCCTCACTCCTCACTCTTGCTAAACCTATGACTAACAACTCCGCTCTCAAAGCTAATGGCCTAGCTGAATGCTTTGCTGCGAACATTTCCAAAATTAGAGACTCTCTGCTGACCTCCCCCACACTCCCTCCTCTTACATTATTCACTCTGCACTAGTCTACGATCATTCTCTGCCTCTATCTCCCACTTTAGTCACACTAATGAAATCCTTTCATTACTGATGGAGGCTAATCCATCTTGTGCCTCATCAGACCCTCTTGATCCTCAGCTTGTCAAGCTTATTGCCCCTTAAGTTGCCTCTCACTTTGCTGAACTCTTCAACCTCTCCTTTGCCTTCCCTTGCTTTCCCTCTATTTTCAAAATGGCCAGGGTCATCCCTCTCTTAATAAAGCAAGGGAATGACCTGAACCTACCACTTAACTTTCAGTCTTTGCCCCTCCTTCCACAATACTCTAAAGTGCTCAAAGGTGTTGAATTCAAACGTCTTACACATTTCTTAGACACAACCTTCGAGACCCCCTACAAGCAGTTTTCCACTCCTGTCACTCCACGGAGAATTCTATCATGAATGCCTCCAACTTCATTGCCTCTGCTAAGCACTCCAACCGATCCTAATCCAATTCTCCTTGACCTGCCGCTGCCTCTGACACTGTCAATCACTTTGATCTCCTTAATACGCTCTTTCGTATTGGAATTTCTGATCAAGCCATTGAATCCTACTTTGCACCTCGCCAATTCTCTGTCTTCTGGAGCAACAACTCTCAACTCACTCCTCTAACTCAGGAACGTCATTTCATCAAAATGCCAGGGGTATCAGAAGTGACATCACACAACCCTTGACCTCTGGTGACATCACATGAAGTGATGTCATTTGACCCCACCCCAAAGTGATATCAAAGGAAGCGATGGAACACAGCCTTTCACCCCTTGACAAAACAGGAAGTGGCATCACATAGCATTGTTTCTAAGTACACTTTGAAAAAAATATGCTTACAATATCACTGCAAAGTGATATACATTTGTACAAGAATGGATAACCATATGCATCATTAATATCTGCGCGTATAGGCCCATATTACCAAATTACTGTGATTGCAAGCAGCCGTCCAAGGCCAAACGATAATGATGTGTTATTGTATAGCACTTACGATTAAGCGCTTCATATAGAACACATATACATACAATATCACCCAACCTGTGCTGGTACTCATTTATCAACCTCAGCAGGATGAAAGGCTGAGTTAACCTTGCCGGGTGTCCATCCTGCAACCTGCAGATCACACACACATTGCAGCAGCGAGCGCTCAACTCACTGAGCTATCTTACCAGTTATAGCTATCAGAAAAACAGCCACTCCAGAAACAAAGAACCACATGCTTCTTGCCACAGCCCAGGAGCCTCAGTTTAATTTAAAGAAAAGCTCATTTTTAAAATAAAAAACCTAAATGACGTCCCTGCTCTAACTGTTGGTATTCCACAAGGCTCTGTCTTAGGTCCTCTCTTCTTTACACTCTACACCTTTGCTCTTGGGGCAATAATCTGCCTTCTAGCTAACGTCTTCCCCTCGCTTCTAACCTGCCTCTGCCTCTCACTTTCTCTGCCTCCACTCAAGTAGTTCAGCCATCATGGCCTCATCCCCAACACACCTGCCCGTACCGCCTACCTGCACTTAAAAATGTCTAACGTTGGTTGGCCTTAATCTATGTATGTCCACTTATGTATTGTCCCGGATGACTCTTGCATTTACTTCCCTCCACAACTCGATCAGAATGTCACTCAATCTCACCCCATTGTAAGACGCTCATTGATTCCCGTCAAATCTAATTTCTTATCTATTGTAAGTTCTTTTGTGATCAAAAGAGCATTGTTCCGCCGGTATATAAATAAATAAATAACTACATAAGCATGCACATATGCACATCAGGTATGCCCATACAAAAGGACTGCACCAGCAGCAAGAACCGCACATAAAAACAAAAACATGACACCGCCATACTATGGCCAACAATACACAGCAAGAACAAACACCCTCAGAATGAAGACACAAGCGGGACATTATGCTACGGCCACACACTCTGCATAAAGCTAAGGAAAACACAACCGTCACAGAAAAGACTTCCCAACAAAATACACATGCCATATGTGTGGAATATGTATGCGTAGTTATTCGGTTTGGAATGAAGAGTAAACCACAAACAAATGTGAAAAAGATCCAATGAGTGGAAAACACCAAGCATTTGTGGTTGCCAATTGCATTTTACATGTGTACTTTGTAGGTATGAGTCTGTGTAAGCCCCATAAAGACTAAACCCATCTTAAAGAACATGTAGGCTCATGTAGGCTCAACTGCCAGTGAACACAGAAATGGCCGTGGATTGGCATAACCGCAATCAAGAACACTCATATCAGCGAAGCCGGAAGGTGGAGCCAGCCGCCCTCGAAGGCCAGACTACAAGACTGCCCTTCTGGCCCTGTCTGGGTCGACAGGGACAGCCCTCAACTTATCGCTCCAGAGCTCCTGTATCACAGCGACGTTCATATCTGCAACCCCTATCCAGCCCCAGCAGGGGTCACGATCTCAGGTAAGCTGACTATTCCAAAGGATGTATTCGGCCCTATGACTCAGACTGAAATCAGCATTCTACTCCTAAATTGTTCCGTTAACATTGCCCGCACAACCCCCTCCAGTGTCCTGCCGCACGCTCGTTTCATCAGTTACTCATCCTGTGCGACAACTACTGTTGCAGCATTCCATGATGCAGAGCTGCACACTAAAGTAGCACTTCACCTAGCCTCCACTGCGATTCTTCCCACTATGCCGCTCGATCCCTGCCCCGGTGCTCCCCGTCCAAGGCCCCAGCCCGCCCAATCTGAGCCGTCCTCCATCAAATCTGGCCAGCACGAGGCTTTGCCCGTGCTGCTCACCACCCACCATCCACATCACCATTCCGTCTCAGACACACCATCCTGCGACCCTAAACCTCCTAGCAACCACCCCATAAAAACTGCAACTGTAGAGGTCAGCTCCGCCACACGCCTGAACCTGGTATCTACCCACCCAAGTAAACAACTCCATACAGCTCACCCACTTGTAACATGCACCCGCAGCCCAAACCATCAGGTATATCACTCACCCTCATGAAGCCTCCAAGCCCAGCAGCCCAGCAATGTACCGTCAGGACCCTACAGTCCATCCCAGTTACAAGTCTTGCACTCCGGAACAATAGGCTTAGCTCCAGAACCCACTGTGCCCTGGCCCCCACCCCATCATGCCCGCTTTCTAGTCAGGAAAGGAACAGGAGATTGGGTGAACGCCACGCTTTACCATGCCTTCAACAACCAACAGGAACCGATCATACCTAAAACAAGGCCTCTCCAACAACCCCACCTGGCCAGATCTCAAGACACATGCTGCCCACCGTACCAAGTGTACCCAGACACTGGTCAAAATACCCAAGCCTACTCAGACAATCCAGCCACCTGTTCCCAACACCCTACCATGAACATATCACTAGTGTCTGACAAGATGGGCTGACCCTCCAATCCTTTAGCAGGGACCCTGATCAATGCCAGATCAATACATGCTCACGCCCTTGACATAAATGACCTCATCAGAATCCACAAGTTAGACTTCCTAGAAGTTTTAGCAACATGGCTGCACCCATCTGCAGGCCCAGCACTTTCACTGGCTATGCCCGATGCCCATACCAGGAACAGCCTCAGATGAGAACAGTGATGCAGACCCACTGGCTGAAAATTGCAGTTTTGAAGTTCAGATGTATTGGAACCTCACAGAAATGCAGCTTCATGGTTGGCACCTGTGTATTATACATTTTTAAGTGCTTCCCTTTTGAGGGCGAAGTTCTGTGAAATAAACAACAACTCTGGGAGCATATGTTATAATATTTCGGGATGGGTTGCATTTGAGCATTAGGTATTCACCTAACAGGAGTTCTTTCTATTTTTCTTCGTTTACTAAGTGTTTCCATGTTAGGCGAGCAATTGTTGCAATATCTCCACTACAGAAAACCCTCTTTCAAAACCATCACCAAGCAAGCTCAGAAAAGGGGGGAGGGGGGAATGTGGGAGGAGCTACTTAATGGTTTGGTCCCTTGAGGGCCATTCAAGGAACAAAAAAGGCTTGCACTTCTTCCATAATGCCCATACCAGGAACAGCCTCAGATGAGAACAGTGATCCAGACCCACTGGCTGAACATTGCAGTTTTGAAGTTCAGATGTATTGGAACCTCACAGAAATACAGCTTCAAGGTTGGCACCGGCATTTTATATATTTATTACACGGCCTGCGGTAGTGGGCGTGTAGTTATGGTTAAGTTGCTCAACCCATAGGAAGAACATTTTTTGGCCAGCTTATAATTTTGCTCCCCCTGGACAAATCCTCACCAAACTTTGCAAAAAAAGTATATTGCCCGCTCTGAATTACTTTGGTAAGCTTGGTGAGGTTTCGCCAAAGGGGGGGCAAAGTTATAGGGGGTCCCAACCGCTGGACGGATTTTCACCAAATTTGCAGCAGGAGCAGCGGTTTGGTCCCGAAAGCGTGCTTTTCTAAATTTGGTGGAAATCCGTACAGTAATTTTTTTAAAAACAGGTCAAATGTAGGTCCTCAAAAATGTGTGATATCCGGCTCCGCTCTGCGGACCCAGTTCCCTGTTCGGTCTGCGGACAGCATCTGATTGGACTAGAAGGCGGCGTGATGTCCGCGGACGTTGGACGCACCCACTGATTGGATGGTAAAAAGCGTGAAGTGCGTCAGATTTTTGGATTCACTGACAGCTGCCGGGGTCCGCGGACACCGCGGTAGAAACTTATAAAAAAATACAACATTGCTCTTGACAAACTTATCAAACAATCTCTGGGGAGTTGAGGGGTGATGAGGATGGGATGGGATATGGCCATAAGAAGCCAAAATGTTCGTGGCAGTCCTGTGATGTTCGGGGACACTTCAGATGTTCTTGGACATCTGTGCCTATTCCTGCATTACATGGTTGGTGAAAAGCAATTCTTGGATGGCTTATAACTTTGGCGCCACTCAATGAAACTGCATGAAATTATTTAATGTTATTCAAGTCTCGATTCTGAATAGTTTTGGAAATTGTGGAGCTGTTTTGTCAAGAGGGACGACATTTAGAGGGGTGTCCCAAAATATTGTAAAGATTTATAAATGTGGTGCCCTTTGACGAATGTGCACAAAAGTTTGTAAAATGATTTTAAATCTAGATATAAATGTCTTTGTAATGTTTGGTGGGATTTACTAAAGAGGGGGCTAAATTAGAGGATGGTCTCAAAATGTTTAGATGGCTTATAACATTGTTGCCATTTGACGAATGTGGACACAAGTTTTCAGAAAGATTATAGACACAACCTTCAATGTTTGTGTAAAAACTGAATGTATGTATGTGCATACATTTTGACACTTTTGAAAAAGTAAAACATGGGCGGATTTCAAGCAAACTCGTGTAAGGAGCATTGACCTTAAGGCATGGTTTTGCAAATGTGGCTGTGTTTTATTTTTTACAAGTGTCATAATGTAGGTACAAAAAATAGTTATATACTTTTGGTGACTGAGGTATAGCCTGTGGCCATGGGCAGTGGCCAGATTGTCTGGGCCATGGATTAAGGTCATGACCTGGACAATCTGGCTACTGGCCATGACCACGAGGGATGACAAATGGGGTTAAAGTGGCCATGTCCACCTGGGACCGGCTCTGTGGTAAAGTTATTCGAAAGTGGGATAGGTTTGAAAGGGGCAGAACATTTTTCTCATGGTAATATGGTCATAGGGTTCTCTCTTCACCTTCTTCAGGGTGCCATGGAAAGGGAAGAGGGGCTCTGTAAGGAGCCCCGTCCTTCCCTTTCATGGTGGCCATCTTGGAAAAGGATTTTCCTTCCTACAGCAAGTAAAATCCTTTCTTCTTTTTAGCACCCGGGGTTACCACTTTGGGAACCCGGGGTGCTAATGGTCTTCATCCCCATTGCAGGGACTGGAACGGGGGATAACGGTCTGCAGCCCTCATTATCCGCCTTCACTTCGCTTGGGCTGATAACTTGGGTTGCCGGGCTGTTATCCCCCGTTCCATTCCCTGGTGCGGGGGATGAAGGTCACATTATTCCCATTAGCATAATAAAAAATGCTAATGGAAATGTTGGAACATCTTATTGAGTCTATGTACTTTACTGAGAAATGTAACGTAGATGGAGTCTATAAGATTTTGTTTTAGTTCTATTTTTTTACTGCGAAAGATGGTTCCTAAAGGAACCTTCCTTTTGTTGTTATTTTATGTATTTTTATTTTGCAGGAGAGGTTAGAACGTAAGGTGGGGAGGGAAATGAGGGAAGAGGCACCAAGCACAAATATGGAGGGGCAGGTGGGCAGGGGAGGATGTTGCACGTTTGTTATTTCTAAGGTAGGGGGCAGTGTTTCTCATGCTCCTTAATTACAGCTTCCAAAGCACTTTGAAATTGCTTCCCCCTGCAGAGTGGTGTGTTGCAGTATATGCAGAGGACTGTTGTCTTCCAAAGATATGGATCAACAGCCTCTCTTATTGCTTGCAAGGTAGCTGTGGGGATTGTGTGTCCCACAGAAGTAGGCTGTGTGGTTACAGTATTGGTTGAGGAAGATGAGATGGAGGAAGATAGCCTACTACTTACTAAGAAAGGAACAATCTTTCTGAGAGCATTGCAGTGGTTAGATTTGGTGTGGCGGTGCATGGATGTGGTCCCGTAGGAGTACAGTCCAGGTAGTCCACGACAGAGTTGCACTCAGTGCATTTCACTCTGGTAGCTTTAGCCTTTGGTACATTCCAAACAGTGGTAAAGAACTGCTCCACCCATGGTTCTCTCTCGGTGCTAGAGGTAGGCACTTCCTGTACCTCATGTTCTTGGTCGTCTTCATTGTCTTTGGAAGTACTGCGCTTTTTCTGTTGCGTAGGTCCTCCAGCTGGTGGTGGTGGCTCTTGGAGATGAGGGATGGCAATAGCTGATGCCATTTTTAAGATAAATAGCAGTTTTGCTAATATTCTTCCAAGTATGTGCTGTGTGCTAGATTGTTAATGGATAATGAGTAAGTGTAGGTGTAGGAGCTGTGCAAGGGTAGATTTTTAGCTTGAACGTTCCTAGTTCGGTAGAAAATGCAGTTCCGAACTGTCCTCAAAGCAGGGACCCGATCGCGAAGTGCAGATGCATTCACGGATATGTCATCATGCAGCGCGCGAGTGCATGGTCACGTGGCACTGTCCGGAAGGTCTGCAATGACGTCTGACGTTCACGGATGTCAACAGATGCCAACACAGTGGAAAAAGTTGCAAAAACTGTATAGAACTGTTAAAAATGATGCTAGAAGATGGGAAATGGCAGAGTTTTAAGGTGAAACTTTGTAAATCGGACACCACCATGCACTGCTGCTAAGACTAACACCCAGGGCATTGATGACATCACATGTGACATTAATTTTGATGAAAAGTCCCTACAAGGGAGTGTGTTTATAATGTCAGGGGTGTTCGGGAGACCTATCATGAAATACTTAATCTATTAAAGAATGTACTCATTTAAACAACATTGTATTGGAGTGTTGTTGTTAATACAGGAACCTAATCATATATAAACATAGGCAATGACTGCAACATGCACCATAGAAGTACACTATTTATAATATTGTAATTTTGGATAGTACAATAATGAATGCTCCCTTATCAGAGTTTTAAGTAATGCTAAACATGTACTAGCTAGCTAACAATTCAAGACTTACTACACACTTTTGCTAGTACAAACAATACATATGAAGACCCACAATGCATACAAATCAGAGGCACATACAGGGAAACTAAAGTAAGGAAGAAAGAAACAGCATCTTCAGAAAATGTTAATAACATTAAAGTTGATTTTCATGTATACAAATTAATTGTGTGTTTGAGGCCTGCTTATTGCCCCATGTGTGCGCACCATGGGCTGAGCCCAAAGCCTAAAGAAAGTACTTTAAGAAAATATGACAAGGTTAACGTCTAGACCTTTTGAATTTTAATATTCTGACTGTCAGTGAACAAAACCACCTGGCCTAGATATGTCAGTGAACAAAAACAAGTGGCCCAGATTTGTGATGTTATCTTTTATGTCCTGGGTGTTAGTCTTAGCAGTGCACAGTGGTGGTGTGAGATATGGTTGCTTAGCTTACCATAACTGGTGAATTTCTGAGGTTTTTCGGTTTTACTTGTAACCATGACGTCCCTTTAACAATGTTTTTTCAGTGAATATATATTTATATATTTTTTTTCCTTACTGTTTTATTCTCTGTTTTCTCCTCCTCTCCCTTCTCCCTTCTCCATCTCACTTCCCCCCCTCCCTAACTTTTTTCAATGCACTTACTCTATCAGAATCGTCCCTGGACCTAGTATGATAGCAACAAATGTTTGTCTCCCCCCTCCTTTTAGTTGTTACCCCCCTCCAGCACTATCTGAAATGTCGTCAGGCATAGTACGATATTTGCTTGTTTTGTTCCTCTCTGTCCTTTCTCCTCCCCCCTCCCTGAACTCTTGTTTTTCTCCGGCTCTACCAGAAGTGTTGTGGGGCCTATTACGGTAGTCGCCTGTCTGTTTCCTATTTCCTTCCTATCTGTGTTTTAGCTCTTGCACTATCTGAAATTTCGTCAGGCCGAGTACGATAATTAATGTCACATTTTTGTTGTTCATGGCCTGTAGGAATGTAATTGTATTTTCCCTAGTTCCCTCTCTTGGCATGAAGAGGTTTGAAACACATTGTGTGTAGGAGCTATGTAAATAAACTATCATATCACATCATATGTCATATTCAGGACCAAAAGACTATCTTCTGGAGGAGGAGGGGTGGCACTAATCGCCAAAGATTCCATCCCCATCAGACACACCACCATACCCATGGCAGGCAACTGTGACATCTCTTCTGCTAACCTACAGGTGCCATCCTTTCCTTTGAAGAAGATCTCGCACAGGCCTTGGGAGCTAACATTAAGGCATCCTCTAGAACTATCCTTCTAGGGGACCTTAACTTGGATCTCAACGACCTGTTGGATTTGCAGGTATCCACCGTAGACAACGCACTTTGCAACCTTGGCTTCTGATACTGTGTCCAGACCCCCACCCACGTTAAGGGCTGTACACTAGACTGGGTAGCCAACCTCATCTGTAAGGTAACCATCCCCGCTATTACACCATGGCCATTGGTCTGACCACTATGTAGTCTCTATCTCCATTGTGCCATTAAATCAGACCACTACACATGCTCGCCCCGCTCTACCCCCAGCTTGGACATGTAGCTCTTGTAATCTCACAAGGGATAGTATTTCTCTGTTACTAAACACCTCAACACCTACATTCCAATGACCCTACCATACTAGCGGATCTGTACAAATGCACTTTTTCGTCTGCAGTAGATGTTATAGCCCAATTAGAGCATAGAAATCTAAAAAAGACAAACTTGCTAACTCATGGTTCACCACAGAACTCTCTGAGCTGTGCAAAGCCAAACGCCTGGCCGAATCCAACTGGAAGAAATCACTGTCCTTGCGCCACAAAAAGAATATTGCCTTGGCAGTAAAACAATACAAACAAGCAAAATCATCCATCTACAATCAAAAAATTGCCAAAGTGAAGTCTAACACTGTGAGATTTTCACCACCTTGAGGGAATTCGGATCCTCAGTCACCCACCATCCCAGCATCATCAAAGATGGAGCTTGATGCTCTAAAATCCAAACAGCTGTGCTGGAGAAGATTGAGACCGCACGTAAAAACATCCACCAGAAGCTATTCGGGATCAAATCTACTGCCACTCCACTGCCCCCCACCCCTATCCTCCAGTAACTTCACAGGAAACCAATCGTCCCCCTCTGATCCACTTCACCCCTGTCACCCACCTGCAAACAGCCTCAATTCTCAAAAGCCTGATGAAACCCTCTAGGTGCAAAGGTGATCCCTGTCCCCCAGCCCTCATTAAGGACTGTGCAGACAAACTGATCCCATTCATCACCAAATTCATGAATGCTTATTTCTCAGCTGGCCTAGTGCCAACTAACCTGAAAGTGCCAACTTACTTGAAAGAGGCTCGGGTACTCCACTTAATTAAAAAAAAAAACTGTGCTTGATCCGGCAGTACCTGCCAATTATCGACTCAGCACTACAGTCCTGCTTTTCTTAAAAATTCAGAATATATACAGATCCAACCATTTCTAGAAACTAATCATATGCTAGGGATACATCAATCTGGCTTCTGACCGCGCCATGTCACAGAAACTGCCCTGCTTGACCTTAAAACCAACTGGATAAGAGATCAGGTTAACACAGCCCTCCTGGACCGTTCAGCAGCGTTTGACCTCGTTGATCACCAGATAATCTGCCAACACCTGACCACAGCAGCATGTTTCTCACCAGAAGCCATCGCTTCAGTGGTTTCATTCCTGGAGGGAAGATCCATGAAGGTCTTTGCTGAGAAACGCAGTGCCCCACATGCACCCATACCCTGGGGAGTCCACCAAGGTTCCTGTGTGTCCCAACACTCTACAACATATTCACCAGACCCGTTTCGATCTCCTGGACACCATTGGCACATCCTACACAAATAATGCTGATGACACACCAATCCTCCAACCCATAACTGGCAACTACATTGAAGACAGTCACACACTAAACAAAGTGTATGCCTCAATACAGGCCTGGATGGCAACCCATTACCTCTGTCTTAATGACGGTAAGACAGAGCTCCTCCTGGTTGGTCTATCAGCCACTATCAAGAATCTTGACGCCCAATACTCCTCCTTCTGCATTGA
>NC_090928.1:1204290209-1204300209 GCF_040938575.1 Ambystoma mexicanum | reverse complement strand
TGACTCTCTGTGGGTGAGAGTTGCGTAGCCAGATGCATGTTTGCTAGAATCATACATTGCTCTAGCTTCTCTCTCTCACCCCCCCCTCTCTCTCTCTCTCTCTCTCTCTCTCTCTCTCTCTCTCTCTCTCTCTGTCCCTCTCTCTCTGTCTTTCTCTCACCCTCTCTCCCTCTCTCCCTCTCTCTCTCTCTCTCGCTGATTCTGACTCTCTGTGGGTGAGAGTCGCGTAGCCAGATGCATGTTTGCAAGAATCATACATTGCTCTAGCTTCCATCTCGCTCTCTCTGCATTCTCTCTCGCTCTCTCTCTCTGTCGCTCGATGATTCAGACTCTCCGTGGGTGAGAGTAGCATAGCCAGATGCATGTTTGCTAGAATGTACATTGCTCTACCTTCTCTCTCTCTCGCCCTCTCACTCTCTCTGCATGTTTGCAAGAATCGTACATTGCTCTAGTTCTCTTTCTCTAGCTATCTCTCTCCCTCTCTCTCTCACCCTCTTTCTCTCTCTCTCTGTCCCTCTCTCGCCCTCTCTCTTTCTCTGCATTCTCTCTCTCTCTCTCTCTCTCTCTCTCTCTCTCGCTCTCACTTGCTTTTTCCGACTCTCTGTGGGTGAGAGTTTCATAGCCAGATGCATGTTTGCTAGAACCATACATTGCTCTAGCTTCTCTCTCTCTCTCCCCCCTCTCTCTCTCTCACTCTCTCTCTCTATGTCTCTCTCATTTGCTATATCTAGCTCTCTGTGGGTGAGAAATGCATAGCCGGATGCATGCAGGCAAGAAATTATTCTAGCTTCTCCCTCTCTCTGTCTCGCCCTCTATCTTTCTCCCTCTGCCCCCCTCTCTGTCCTTCTCTTACCCTCTCTCTCTCTCTCTCTCTCTCTCTCTCTCTCTCTCTCTCTCTCATTTGCTGTTTCTGACTCTCTGTGGGTGAGGGTTTCATAGCCAGATGCATGTTTGCTAGAATCATACATTTCTCCAGCTTCTCTCTCTCTGTCTCTCTCTCTCTCCCCTCTCCCTCTCTCTCTCTGTCTCTCTCTCTCGCCCTCTCTCTCTGTATTCTCTCTCTCTCGCACTTGCTGTTTCTGACTTTCTGTGGGTGAGAGTTTCATAGCCAGAAGCATGTTTTCTAGAATCATACATTGCTCTAGCTTCTCTCTCTCTCACATGCCCTCTGTCTCTGTCCCTATCTTTCTGTCTCTCTCCCTCTCTCCCTCTCTGCATACTCTCTCTCTCTCTCTCTCTCTCTCTCTCTCTCTCTCTCTCTCTCTCTCTCTCTCTCTCTCTCTCTCTCTCTCTCTCTCTCTCTCTTGCTGTTTCTAACTCTCTGTGGGTGAGAGTTTCATAGCCAGATGCATGTTTGCTAGAATCATACATTGCTCTAGCTTTTCTCTCTCTCTCACCCTCTCTCTCTCTTTCTCTCTCTCTCTCTGTCTCTTCCTTGCCCTCTCTCTCTCTCTCTCTGCATTCTCTCTCTCTCTCACTTGCTGTTTCTAACTCTCTGTGGGTGAGAGTTTCATAGCCAGATGCATGTTTGCTAGAATCATACATTGCTCTAGCTTTTCTCTCTCTCTCACCTTCTCTCTCTCTTTCTCTCTCTCTCTCTCTCTCTCTCTGTCCCTCTCTCTCTGTCTCTCCCTTGCCCTCTCTCTCTCTCTGCAATTCTCTCTCTCTCTTTCTCACTTGCTGATTCTGACTCTCTGTGGGTGAGAGTTGCGTAGCTAGGTGCATGTTTGCAAGAATCATACACTGCTCTAGCTTCCCTCTCGCTCTCTCTGCATTCTCTCTCTCTCTCTCTCTCCCCCCTCTCCCTCTCTCTCTGTCCCTCTCTCTCTCTGTCTCTCACTCTCGCCCTCTCTCTCTCTGTATTCTCTTTCTCTCTCACTTGCTGTTTCTGACTTTCTGTGGGTGAGAGTTTCATAGCCAGAAGCATGTTTTCTAGAATCATACATTGCTCTAGCTTCTCTCTCTCTCACATGCCCTCTGTCTCTGTCCCTATCTTTCTGTCTCTCTCTCTCCCTCTCTGAATTTTCTCTCTCTCTCTCTCTCTCTCTCTCTCTCTCTCTCTTGCTGTTTCTAACTCTCTGTGAGTGAGAGTGTCATAGCCAGATGCATGTTTGCTAGAATCATACATTGCTCTAGCGTTTCTCTCTCTCTCTCACTCTCTCTCTCTCTTTCTCTCTCTCTCTCTCTCTCTCTCTGTCCCTCTCTCTCTGTCTCTCCCTTGCCCACTCTCTCTCTCTGCATTCTCTCTCTCACTTGCTGATTCTGACTCTCTGTGGGTGAGAGTTGCGTATCCAGATGCATGTTTGCCAGAATCATATTTTGCTCTAGCTTCTCTCTCTCTGTCTCTCTCTCGTTCCCTCTCTCTCTCTGGATTCTCTCTCTCTCCCTCTCTCTCTCTAGCTGATTCTGACTCTCTGTGGGTGAGAGTTGCATAGCCAGATGCATGTTTGCTAGAATCATACATTGCTCTAGCTTCTCTCTCTCTGTCCCTCTCTCTCTGTCTCTCTCTCGCCTCTCTCTCCGTCTCCCTCTCGCCCTCTCTCTCTCTGAATTCTCTCTCTCTCACTTGCTGATTCTGACTCTCTGTGGGTGAGAGTTGCGTAGCCAGATGCATGTTTGCTAGAATCATAAATTGCTGTAGCTTCCCTCTCGCTCTCTCTGTACTCTCTCTCTCTCTCTCTCTCTCTCTCTCTCTCTCTCTCTCTTGTTGATTCTGACTCTCTGTGGATTAGAGTTGCGTAGCCAGATGCATGTTTGCAAGAATCATACATTGCTCTAGCTTCTCGCTCTCTCTCTCACCCTCTCTCTCTCTCTGTCCCTCTCTCTGTCTCTCTCTCCCTTCTCTCTCTCTGCATTTCCTCTCTCTCACTTGCTAATTCTGACTCTCTGTGGGTGAGAGTTGCGTAGCCAGATGCATGTTTGCCAGAATCATAAATTGCTCTAGCTTCCCTCTCGCTCTCTCTGCATTCTCTCTCTCTTGCTGATTCTGACACTCTGTGGGTGAGAGTCGCGTAGCCAGATGCATGTTTGCTAGAATCATACATTGCTCTAGCTTCTCTCTCTCGTCCTATCTCTCTCTCTATCTCTCTCTCTCTCTCTCTCTCTCTCTCTCTCTCTCTCTCTCTCTCTCTCTCTCACCCTCTCTCTCTCTGCATTCTCTCTCTCTCTCTCACTTGCTGATTCTGACTCTTTGTGGGTGAAAGTTGCATAGCCAGATGCATGTTTGCTAGAATCATAAATTGCTCTAGCTTCCCTCTCACTCTCTCTGCATTCTCTCTCTCTCTCTCTCTCGCTTGCTGATTCTGACTCTTTGTGGGTGAGATTCGCAAAGCCAGATGCATGTTTGCAAGAATCGTACATTGCTCTAGCTTCTCTCTCTCTCTGTCTCTCTCTCTCTCACCCTCTCTCTCTCGCCCTATCTCTTTCTCTGCATTCTCTCTCTCTCTCACTTGCTGTTTCCGACTCTCTGTGGGTGAGAGTTTCATAGCCAGATGCATGTTTGCTAGATTCATACATTGCTCCAGCTTCTCTCTCTCTGTTGCCCTCTCTCTCTCTGTCTCTCGCCCTCTCTCTCTCTCTCTCTCTGCACTCTCTATCTCGCCCTATCTCTTTCTCTGCATTCTCTCTCTCTCTCACTTGCTGTTTCCGACTCTCTGTGGGTGAGAGTTTCATAGCCAGATGCATGTTTGCTAGAATCATATATTGCTCTAGCATCTCTCTCCCTCTCTCTCTCTCTCTCTCTCTCTCTCTCTCTCACCCTCTCTCTCTGTCCCTCTCTCTCCCTCTCTCTTTCTCTGCATTCTCTCTCTCTCTCTCTCTCTCTCTCACTTGCTGTTTCCGACTCTCTGTGGGTGAGAGTTTCATAGCCAGATGCATGTTTGCTAGAACCATACATTGCTCTCGCTTCTCTCTCTCTCTGTCGCCCTCTCTCTCTCTTTCTCTGTCCCTCTCTCTCTGTCTCTTGCCCTCTCTCCCTCTCTGCATTCTCTCTCTCTCTCTCTCTCTCTCTCTCTCTCACATACTTGCTGTTTCCGACTCTCTGTGGGTGAGAGTTTCATAGCCAGATGCGTTTGCTAGAATCATACATTGCTCTAGCTTCTCTCTCTTTCTCCCCCCTCTCTCTCTCACTCTCTCTCTCTCTCTCTCTCTCTGTCTCTCTCATTTGCTATTTCTAGCTCTCTGTGGGTGAGAAATGCATAGCATGCATGCAAGAATAATACATTGCTCTAGCTTCTCCCTCTCTCTGTCTCGCCCTCTCTCTTTCTCCCTCTGCCCCCCTCTCTCTCCTCCTCTCACCCTCTCTCTCTCTCTCTCTCTCTCTCTCTCTCTGTCTCTCTCTCTCTCACTTGCTGTTTGTGATTCTCTGTGGGTGAGGGTTTCATAGCCAGATGCATGTTTGCTAGAATCATACATTTCTCCAGCTTCTCTCTCTCTGTTTCTCTCTCTCCCCCTCTCTCCCTCTCTCTCTGTCCCTCTCTCTGTATCTCTCTCTCGCCCCCTCTCTCTCTGTATTCTCTCTCACTCTCACGTGCTGTTTCTGACTTTCTGTGGGTGAGAGTTTCATAGCCAGAAGCATGTTTTCTAGAATCATACATTGCTCTAGCTTCTCTCTCTCTCACATGCCCTCTGTCTCTGTCCCTATCTTTCTGTCTCTCTTTCTCTCCCTCTCTGCATTTTCTCTCTCTCTCTCTCTCTCTCTCTCTCTCTCTCTCTCTCTCTCTCACTTGCTGTTTCTAACTCTCTGTGGGTGAGAGTTTCATAGCCAGATGCATGTTTGCTAGAATCATACATTGCTCTAGCTTCTATCTCTCTCTCGCCCTCTCTCTTTCTCTCTCTCTCTCTCTCTCTCTCTCTCTCTCTCTCTGTCCCTCTCTCTCTGTCTCTCCCTTGCTCTCTCTATCTCTCTCTGCATTCTCTCTCTCTCACTTGCTTATTGTGACTCTCTGTGGGTGAGAGTTGCGTAGGTAGGTGCATGTTTGCAAGAATCATAGATTGTTATAGCTTCCCTCTCGCTCTCTCTGCCTCTCTCTCTCTCTCTCTCTCTCTCTCTCTCTCTCTCTCTCTCTCTCTGATTCTGACTCTCTGTGGGTGAGAGTTGCGTATCCAGATGCATGTTTGCCAGAATCATACATTGCTCTAGCTTCTCTCTCTCTGTCTCTCTCTGGTTCCCTCTCTCTCTCTCTGCATTCTCTTTCTCTCTCTCTCTCTCTCACCCTCTCTCTCTCTGCATTCTCTCTCTCTCTCTCTCTTGCTGATTCTGACTCTCTGTGGTTGAGAGTTGCGTAGCCAGATGCAAGTTTGCTAGAATCATAAATTGCTCTAGCTTCTCTCTCTCTCTCTCTCTCTCTGCCTCTATCTCTCTCTCTCTGTCCCTCTCTCTATGTCTCTCTCTCGCCCTCTCTCTCTCTGCATGCTCTCTCTCTCTCTCACTTGCTGATTCTGACTCTCTGTGGGTGAGAGTTGCGTAGCCAGATGCATGTTTGCTAGAATCATAAATTGCTGTAGCTTCCCTCTCGCTCTCTCTGTACTCTCTCTCTCTCTCTCTCTCTTGTTGATTATGACTCTCTGTGGGTTAGAGTTGCATAGCCAGATGCATGTTTGCTAGAATCATACATTGCTCTAGCTTCTCTCTCTCTGTCCCTATCTCTCTGTCTCTCTCTCACCCTCTCTCTCTCTGCTTCTCTCTCTCTCTCTGTCTCTCTCACTTGCTGATCCTGACTCTCTGTCGGTGAGAGTTGCGTAGCCAGATGCATGTTTGCTAGAATCATAAATTGCTCTAGCTTCTCTCTCTCTCTCACCCTCTATCTCTCTCTCTCTCTCTGTCCCTCTCTCTCTGTCTCTCTCTTTCCCTCTCTCTCTCTCTACATTCTCTCTTTCTCTCTCTCTCTCTCTCTCTCTCTCTCTCTCTCTCTCTCTCTCTCACTTGTTGATTCTGACTCTCGGTGGGTGAGAGTTGCGTAGCCAGATGCATGTTTGCTAGAATCATAATTGCTGTAGCTTCCCTCTAGCACTCTCTGTACACTCTCTCTCTCTCTCTCTCTCTCTCTCTCTCTCTCTCTCTCTCTCTCTCTCTTGTAGATTCTGACTCTCTGTGGGTTAGAGTTGCGTAGCCAGATGCATGTTTGCAAGAATCATACATTGCTCTAGCTTCTCTCTCTCTCACCCTCTCTCTCTCTCTCTCTCTGTCCCTCTCTCTGTCTTTCTCTCGCCCTCTCTCTCTCTGCATTTCCTCTCTCTCACTTGCTAATTTTGATTCTCTGTGGGTGAGAGTTGCGTAGCCAGATGCATGTTTGCCAGAATCATAAATTGCTCTATCTTCCCTCTCGCTCTCTCTGCATTCTCTCTCTCTTGCTGATTCTGACACTCTGTGGGTGAGAGTCGCGTAGCCAGATGCATGTTTGCTAGAATCATACATTGCGCTAGCTTCTCTCTCTCGCCCTCTCTCTCTCTCTCTCTCTCTCTTCTCTCTCTCTCTGTCTCTCTCTCTCTCTCTCACACTCTCTCTCTCTGCATTCTCTCTCTCTCTCACTTGCTGATTCGGACTCTCTGTGGGTGAAAGTGCGTAGCCAGATGCATGTTTGCTAGAATCATAAATTGCTCTAGCTTCCCTCTCGCTCTCTCTGCATTCTCTCTCTCTCTCTCTCTCTTGTTGATTCTGACTCTCTGTGGATTAGAGTTGCGTAGCCAGATGCCATGTTTGCAAGAATCATACATTGCTCTAGCTTCTCGCTCTCTCTCTCACCCTCTCTCTCTCTCTCTGTCCCTCTCTCTGTCTCTCTCTCGCCCTCTCTCTCTCTGCATTTCCTCTCTCTCACTTGCTAATTCTGACTCTCTGTGGGTGAGAGTTGCGTAGCCAGATGCATGTTTGCCAGAATCATAAATTGCTCTAGCTTCCCTCTCGCTCTCTCTGCATTCTCTCTCTCTTGCTGATTCTGACACTCTGTGGGTGAGAGTCGCGTAGCCAGATGCATGTTTGCTAGAATCATACATTGCTCTAGCTTCTCTCTCTCGTCCTATCTCTCTCTCTCTCTCTCTCTCTCTCTCTCTCTCTCTCTCTCTCTCTCTCTCACCCTCTCTCTCTCTGCATTCTCTCTCTCTCTCTCACTTGCTGATTCTGACTCTTTGTGGGTGGAAAGTTGCATAGCCAGATGCATGTTTGCTAGAATCATAAATTGCTCTACCTTCCCTCTCACTCTCTCTGCATTCTCTCTCTCTCTCTCTCTCTCGCTTGCTGATTCTGACTCTTTGTGGGTGAGATTCGTAAAGCCAGATGCATGTTTGCAAGAATCGTACATTGCTCTAGCTTCTCTCTCTCTCTGTCTCTCTCTCTCTCTCTCACCCTCTCCCTCTCGCCCTATCTCTTTCTCTGCATTCTCTCTCTCTCTCACTTGCTGTTTCCGACTCTCTGTGGGTGAGAGTTTCATAGCCAGATGCATGTTTGCTAGATTCATACATTGCTCCAGCTTCTCTCTCTCTGTTGCCCTCTCTCTCTCTGTCTCTCGCCCTCTCTCTCTCTCTCTCTGCACTCTCTCTCGCCCTATCTCTTTCTCTGCATTCTCTCTCTCTCTCTCTCTCTCACCCTCTCTCTCTGTCCCTCTCTCTCCCTCTCTCTTTCTCTGCATTCTCTCTCTCTCTCTCTCTCTCTCTCTCTCACTTGCTGTTTCCGACTCTCTGTGGGTGAGAGTTTCATAGCCAGATGCATGTTTGCTAGAACCATACATTGCTCTCGCTTCTCTCTCTCTCTGTCGCCCTCTCTCTCTCTCTCTCTGTCCCTCTCTCTGTCTCTCGCCCTCTCTCCCTCTCTGCATTCTCTCTCTCTCTCTCTCTCTCTCTCTCTCCTCTCTCTCTCTCACATACTTGCTGTTTCCGACTCTCTGTGGGTGAGAGTTTCATAGCCAGATGCGTTTGCTAGAATCATACATTGCTCTAGCTTCTCTCTCTTTCTCCCCCCTCTCTCTCTCACTCTCTCTCTCTCTCTCTCTCTCTCTGTCTCTCTCATTTGCTATTTCTAGCTCTCTGTGGGTGAGAAATGCATAGCCGGGATGCATGCATGCAAGAATCATACATTGCTCTAGCTTCTCCCTCTCTCTGTCTCGCCCTCTCTCTTTGTCCCTCTGCCCCCCTCTCTCTCCTCCTTTCACCCTCTCTCTCTCTCTCTCTCTCTCTCTGTCTCTCTCTCTCTCACTTGCTGTTTCTGACTCTCTGTGGGTGAGGGTTTCATAGCCAGATGCATGTTTGCTAGAATCATACATTTCTCCAGCTTCTCTCTCTCTGTCTCTCTCTCTCCCCTCTCTCCCTCTCTCTCTGTCCCTCTCTCTGTATCTCTCTCTCGCCCCCTCTCTCTCTGTATTCTCTTTCACTCTCACGTGCTGTTTCTGACTTTCTGTGGGTGAGAGTTTCATAGCCAGAAGCATGTTTTCTAGAATCATACATTGCTCTAGCTTCTCTCTCTCTCACATGCCCTCTGTCTCTGTCCCTATCTTTCTGTCTCTCTTTCTCTCCCTCTCTGTACACTCTCTCTCTCTCTCTCTCTCTCTCTCTCTCTCTCTCTCTCTCTCTTCTTGTAGATTCTGACTCTCTGTGGGTTAGAGTTGCGTAGCCAGATGCATGTTTGCAAGAATCATACATTGCTCTAGCTTCTCTCTCTCTCACCCTCTCTCTCTCTCTCTCTCTGTCCCTCTCTCTGTCCTCTCTCGCCCTCTCTCTCTCTGCATTTCCTCTCTCTCACTTGCTAATTCTGACTCTCTGTGGGTGAGAGTTGCGTAGCCAGATGCATGTTTGCCAGAATCATAAATTGCTCTAGCTTCCCTCTCGCTCTCTCTGCATTCTCTCTCTCTTGCTGATTCTGACACTCTGTGGGTGAGAGTCGCGTAGCCAGATGCATGTTTGCTAGAATCATACATTGCTCTAGCTTCTCTCTCTCGTCCTATCTCTCTCTCTCTCTCTCTCTCTCTCTCTCTCTCTCTCTCTCTCTCTCTCTCTCTCACCCTCTCTCTCTCTGCATTCTCTCTCTCTCTCTCACTTGCTGATTCTGACTCTTTGTGGGTGAAAGTTGCATAGCAGATGCATGTTTGCTAGAATCATAAATTGCTCTACCTTCCCTCTCACTCTCTCTGCATTCTCTCTCTCTCTCTCTCTCTCTCTCGCTTGCTGATTCTGACTCTTTGTGGGTGAGATTCGTAAAGCCAGATGCATGTTTGCAAGAATCGTACATTGCTCTAGCTTCTCTCTCTCTCTGTCTCTCTCTCTCTCTCTCACCCTCTCCCTCTCGCCCTATCTCTTTCTCTGCATTCTCTCTCTCTCTCACTTGCTGTTTCCGACTCTCTGTGGGTGAGAGTTTCATAGCCAGATGCATGTTTGCTAGATTCATACATTGCTTCCAGCTTCTCTCTCTCTGTTGCCCTCTCTCTCTCTGTCTCTCGCCCTCTCTCTCTCTCTCTCTCTGCACTCTCTCTCTCGCCCTATCTCTTTCTCTGCATTCTCTCTCTCTCTCTCTTCTCACCCTCTCTCTCTGTCCCTCTCTCTCCCTCTCTCTTTCTCTGCATTCTCTCTCTCTCTCTCTCTCTCTCTCACTTGCTGGTTTCCGACTCTCTGTGGGTGAGAGTTTCATAGCCAGATGCATGTTTGCTAGAACCATACATTGCTCTCGCTTCTCTCTCTCTCTGTCGCCCTCTCTCTCTCTCTCTCTGTCCCTCTCTCTCTGTCTCTCGCCCTCTCTCCCTCTCTGCATTCTCTCTCTCTCTCTCTCTCTCTCTCTCTCTCTCTCACATACTTGCTGTTTCCGACTCTCTGTGGGTGAGAGTTTCATAGCCAGATGCGTTTGCTAGAATCATACATTGCTCTAGCTTCTCTCTCTTTCTCCCCCCTCTCTATCTCACTCTCTCTCTCTCTCTCTCTCTCTCTGTCTCTCTCATTTGCTATTTCTAGCTCTCTGTGGGTGAGAAATGCATAGCCGGATGCATGCATGCAAGAATCATACATTGCTCTAGCTTCTCCCTCT